>NW_027142342.1:7673767-7700361 GCF_036365525.1 Heterodontus francisci
GAACCCAGGCATTGAGATATATATGTATATATATTTATATATATATGTATACACACACACTCTGTCTCTCTCTCGCTCACATTCTCTCTCACACACACACACTTGCTGAATCACATTATCTCAAATACGTGCACACCCTCTCTCTAATTTCTCTGTTTATTTCTCTTCCTCACAGTTAACTTGCTGACGATTGGGATCCTGTCTCGGGGAAAGTGCGGTCTCTCCAAATGTGTCACTCGGTACCTGGTGGCCATGTCAGCGGCGGATCTACTGGTCATTATCCTGGACCTGATATTCAGACACATTCCCATTGTTTATTGGGAACAGTTTCTGTTCCTGTATTACATCCCCGTGTGTAATATCCACGCCGTCCTGCTTTACACAGCCACAGACTGTTCTGTCTGGTTCACCGTCACTTTCACCTTTGATCGATTTGTGGCCATTTGTTGTCAGAATCTGAAAAGTAAATATTGCAGTGAGAAAACATGTGCTGTGGTTGTGGGAACAGTGAGTGTGCTGAGCTGTTTAAAGAACATCTTCTGGTATTTTATGTTAACGGGTCGGTATTGGCTGTGGAACGATCCCTGGTTTTGTGATGTAACAATGGATGTTCGGGATTCTCGTGTCTGGGGAACAATCGAGTTCCTCCACAACATTCTAACCCCGGTCATCCCATTTGTGCTGATTCTGCTGCTCAACGCTCTCACCGTCAGACACATTTTAGTGAGCAGCAGAGGACGCAGGAGACTCCGGGCTCACAGCAGTGGAGAGAGTCACAGAGACCCCGAGATGGAGAGTCGAAGGAAATCTATCATTTTACTGTTAGTTATCTCTGGGAATTTCATGCTGTTGTGGGCCCTGTTAATGGTGTATATGATATGGTGGAGGATGTACTGGATGGGTTATCAGTCTGTTTATCTCCCTCGGTTTCTGCGGGAATTGTCCTTCATGCTCCAGCTCCTGAGCTGCTCCACAAACACTGTGATTTACGCCGTGACCCAGACTCAGTTCAGAGAGCAGGTGAAGAATGTGCTGAAATATCCCTTTAATACAATTGTTAAATCAATTCAATAATCAGAGGAGGGGGAGGGGCCTCTCACCTTGGAGACAGAGCGGGGGGAGGGGCCTGTCACCATGGAGACAGAGCGGGGGAGGGGACTGTCACCATGGAGACAGAGCGGGGGAGGGGGCTCTCACCATGGAGACAGAGCGGGGGAGGGGCCTGTCACCATGGATACAGAGCGGGGGAGGAGCCTGTCACCATGGAGACAGAGCGGGGGAGGGGCCTGTCACCATGGAGACAGAGCGGGGGAGGGGCCTCTCACCATGGAGACAGAGCGGGGGAGGGGCCTGTCACCATGGAGACAGAGCGGGGGAGGGGCCTGTCACCATGGAGACAGAGCGGGGGAGGGGCCTGTCACCATGGAGACAGAGCGGGGGAGGGGCCTGTCACCATGGAGACAGAGCGGGGGAGGGGCCTGTTTCCAAGGTGATGGCGAATGGGGGCGGGGTCTGTTTCCAGAGTGACGGGAGTGGGGGCGTGGTCTGTTTCCAAGGTGACGGGAGTGGGGGCGGGGTCTGTTACAAAAGTGACGGCGAATGGGGGCGTGGTCTGTTTCCAAGGTGACGGGAGTGGGGGCGGGGTCTGTTACCAAAGTGACGGCGAGTGGGGGCGGGGTCTGTTTCCAAGGTGACGGCGAGTGGGGGCGGGGTCTGTTTCCAAGGTGACGGCGAGTGGGGGCGGGGTCTGTTTCCAGAGTGACGGCGAATGGGGGCGGGGTCTGTTTCCAAGGTGACGGCGAGTGGGGGCGGGGTCTGTTACCAAAGTGACGGCGAGTGGGGGCGGGGTCTGTTTCCAAGGTGACGGCGAGTGGGGGCGGGGTCTGTTTCCAGAATGACAGGAGTGGGGGCGGGGTCTGTTACCAAGGTGACCGGAGTGGGGGCGGGGTCTTTTTCCAGAGTGACGGGAGTGGGGGCGGGGTCTGTTTCCAGGGTGACGGGAGTGGGGGTGTGGTCTGTTTCCAGGGTGACGGGAGTGGGGGCGGGGTCTGTTACCAAGGTGACGGGAGTGGGGGCGGGGTCTGTTTCCAGGGTGACGGGAGTGGGGGCGGGGTCTGTTACCAAGGTGACGGGAGTGGGGGCGGGGTCTGTTACCAAGGTGACGTGAGTGGGGGCGTGGTCTGTTACCTAGGTGACGGGAGTGGGGGCGGGGTCTGTCACCAGGGTGACGGAGTGGGGGCGGGGTCTGTTACCAAGGAGACGGGAGTGGGGGCGGGGTCTGTTACCAAGGTGACGGGAGTGGGGGCGGGGTCTGTTTCCAGGGTGACGGGAGTGGGGGCGGGGTCTGTTTCCAGGGTGACGGGAGTGTGGGCGGGGTCTGTTTCCAGGGTGACGGGAGTGGGGGCGGGGTCTGTTTCCAGGGTGACGGGAGTGGGGGCGGGGTCTGTTTCCAGGGTGACGGGAGTGGGGGCGGGGTCTGTTTCCAGGGTGACGGGAGTGGGGGCGGGGTCTGTTTCCAGAGTGACGGGAGTGGGGGCGGGGTCTGTTTCCAGGGTGACGGGAGTGGGGGCGGGGTCTGTTTCCAGGGTGACGGGAGTGGGGGCGGGGTCTGTTTCCAGGGTGACGGGAGTGGGGGCGGGGTCTGTTTCCAGAGTGACGGGAGTGGGGGCGGGGTCTGTTTCCAGAGTGACGGGAGTGGTGGCGGGGTCTGTTTCCAGAGTGACGGGAGTGGGGGCGGGGTCTGTTTCCAGGGTGACGGGAGTGGGGGCGGGGTCTGAATCTTTCTGATTCTTTTATAATCCCTTTCAAACTAAAAGAATCCTGATAATTATCGATAATAATTTATAAACATTTACTGACCTTTACAACCTTTATAAACTGTTTATAATTCTTCCTCTCACTTTGTAAATATTTATAATCTTTATGATTGTCTGTGATTTATTATCTTTTATGAGATTTTATTCTCATTTATAATCTGTTACATTCACTGCCCTGGACAGAAAACACTGAAAATGATCCCCGTGGATTACTCATAATTCAAACAGATCACAGAGCATATCATTTAAAATGGCCGCAGCACATGTCACGTAAAATGGCCGCAGTGAAGGTGACATCAAACAGACCACAGTGCATATCATTTAAAATGGCCGCAGCACATGTCACGTAAAATGGCCGCAGTGAAGGTGACATCAAACAGACCACAGTGCATATCATTTAAAATGGCCGCAGCACATGTCGCGTAAAATGGCCGCAGTGAAGGTGACATCAAACAGACCACAGTGCATATCATTTAAAATGGCCGCAGCACATGTCACGTAAAATGGCTGCAGTCAAGGTGACATCAAACAGACCACAGAGCATAACATTTAAAATGGACGCAGTGACGGTGACATCAAACAGACCACAGTGCATATCATTTAAAATGGTCGTACCATATGTCACGTAAAATGGCCGCAGTGAAGGTGACATCAAACAGACCACAGAGCACATCATTTAGAATGGCCGCAGCACATGTCGCTTAAAATGGCCGCGGTGCAGGTGACATCAAACAGACAACAGTGCATATAATCAGATCGAACTGGCCTTTGTTAAAACCAGCTGGAGTGGTACTGAGTCCCACACACACACCAGGAAACAGCCAATTCAATCCAGACCTCTATTAATGCCAGCTGGAGTGGTACTGAGCCCCACTCACACACCAGATAAGAGCCAATTGAATTTGAGCCGATATTAATACCAGCTGGAGTGGTACTGAGGCTCATTCACATACCGGGAAAGAACCAATTCAATCCAGGCCCCTATTAATACCAGCTGGAGTAAAATTAACTCCCATTTACACACCAGGAAAGAGCCAATTGAAACCGAGCCTATATTATCACCAGCTGGAGTGGTACTGAGTCCCACTGACACACCAGGAAAGAGCCAATTCAATGCAAACCTTTATTAATACCAGCTGGAGTGGTACTGAGCCCCACTCACACACCAGGAAAAAGCTAATTAAAGCCAGACCGCCATTGATACCAGCTGGAGTGGGACTGAGACCCACTCACACACCAGGAAAGAGATAGTTCATTCCAGGCTTCCATCAATACTAGCTGGAGTGGCACTGAGTCCCACTAAAACCCCAGAAAGGGCCAATTCAATCCAGGTCTCTATAAATACCAGCTGGAGTGGAATTAACTCCCACTCACACAACAGGAAAGAGCAAATTCAATCCAGGCCTCTATTAATAGCAGCTGGAGTGGTACTGAGTCCCACTCAAACACCAGGAAAGAGGCAATTTAATCCAGGCCTCGATTAATGCCAGCTGGAGTGGTACTGAGTCCCACTCACACACCAGGAAAGAGCCAATTCAATCCAGGCCTCCATTAATACTAGCTGGAGTGGTACTGAGTCCCACTCACACACCAGGAAAGAGCCAATTCAATCCAGGCCTCCAATAATACCAGCTGGAGTGGTACTGAGTCCCACTCACACACCAGGAAAGAGCCAATTAAATCCAGACCTCTATTAATACCAGCTGGAGTGGTACTGAGTCCCACTCACACACCAGGAAAGAGCCAATTAAATCCAGACCTCAATTAATACCAGCTGGAGTGGTACTGAGCCCCACTCACTCACCAGGAAGGAGCCAATTCAATCCAGCCCTCTATTAATACCAGCTGGAGTGGTACTGATTCCCACACACACACCAGGAAAGAGCCAATTCAATCCAGGCCTCCATTAATACTAGCTGGAGTGGTACTGAGTCCCACTCACACACCAGGAAAGAGCCAATTCAATCCAGGCCTCCAATAATACCAGCTGGAGTGGTACTGAGTCCCACTCACACACCAGGAAAGAGCCAATTCAATCCAGGCCTCTATTCATACCAGCTGGAGTGGTACTGAGTCCCACTCACACACCAGGAAAGAGCCAATTAAATCCAGACCTCTATTAATACCAGCTGGAGTGGTACTGAGTCCCACTCACACACCAGGAAAGAGCCAATTAAATCCTACCTCTATTAATACCAGCTGGAGTGTTACTGAGTCCCACTCACACACCAGGGAAGAGCCAATTCAATCCAGACCTCTATTAATACCAGCTGGAGTGGTACTGAGTCCCACTCACACACCTGGAAAGAGTCAATTAAATCCAGACCTCAATTAATACCAGCTGGAGTGGTACTGAGTCCCACTCACACACCAGGAAAGAGCCAATTAAATCCGGACCTCAATTAATGTCAACTGGAGTGTTACTGAGTCCCACTCACACACCAGGAAAGAGTCAATTCAATCGAGAACTCTTAATACCAGCTGGAGTGGGACTGAGCCCCACTCACTCACCAGGAAGGAGCCAATTCAATCCAGGTCTCTATCTATAGCGACTGGAGTGGGACTGAGAGCCACTCACACACCAGGAAAGAGGCAATTCAATCCAGGTATCTATTAATACCAGCTGGAGTGGACCTGAGTCCCACTCACACAGCAGAGAAGAGACAGTTCATTCCAGGACTCTATTAACACCGGGTGTTCTGGCACTGTGTCCCACTCACACACCAGAAAGAGCCAATTCATTCTAGGCATCTATTAATACCAGCTGGAGTGGTTCTGATTCACACTCACACCAGGAAAGAGCCAATTCAAACCAGATCACTATTAATACCAGCTGGAGTGGTACAGATCGCCACTCACTCCCCAGCAAAGAGCCAATTCAATCCAGGCCTCTATTAATACCAGCTGGAATGGTTCTGATTCACACTCACACCAGGAAAGAGCCAATTCAAACCAGATCTCTATTAATACCAGCTGGAGTGATACAGATCCCCACTCACTCCCCAGGAAAGAGCCAATTCAATCCAGGCCTCTATTAATACCAGCAGGAGTGGCACTAATCCCCACTCACTCACCAAAAAAGGGCCAATTCAATCCATGTCTCTATTAATAGCAGAAGGAGTGGAACTGAGCCCCGCTCACACACCAGGAAGTGGCTAACTCAATCCAGGCCTCTATTAATACCAGCTGGAGTGGTACTGAGCCCCGCTCACACACCAGGAAGTGGCTAACTCAATCCAGGCCTCTATTAATACCAGCTGGAGTGGTACTGAGTCCCACACACACCAGGAAAGAGCCAATTCAATCCAGACCTCTATGAATACCAGCTGGAGTGGTACTGAGTCCCACTCACACACCAGGAAAGAGCCAATTCAATCCTGACCTCTATTAATACCAGCTGGAGTGGTACTGAGTCCCACTCACACACCAGGAAAGAGCCAATTCAATCCTGACCTCTATTAACACCAGCTGGAGTGGTACTGAGTCCCACACACACCAGGAAAGAGCCAATTCAATCCTGACCTCTATTAACACCAGCTGGAGTGGTACTGAGTCCCACTCACACACCAGTAAAGAGCCAATTCAATCCTGACCTCTATTAATACCAGCTGGAGTGGTACAGACTCCCACTCTCACACCAGGAAAGAGCCAATTCAATCCAGACCTCTATGAATAACAGCTGGAGTGGTACAGACTCCCACTCACACACCAGGAAAGAGCCGATTCAATCCCAACCGTATTAATACCAGCTGGAGTGGTTCTGAGTCCCACTCTCAAACCAGGAAAGAGCCAATTCAATCCAGGCCTCTATTAATACCAGCTGGAGTTCTACTGAGCCCCACTCACACACCAGGAAAGAGCCAATTGAATCCAGAACAAGAATTAATACCAGCTGGAGTGGTACTGAGACCCACTCACACACCAGGAGAGAGCCAATTCAATTCAGGCCTCTATTAATACCAGCTGGAGTGGTACTGAGTCCCACTCACACACCAGGAAAGTGTCAATTCAATTCAGGCCTCTATTAATGCTAGCTGGAGTGATACTGAGACCCACTCACACACCAGGAAAGAGCCAATTCAATTCAGGCCTCTATTAATGCTAGCTGGAGTGGTACTGAGTCCCACTCACACACCAGGAAAGAGCCAATTCAATCCCAACCGTATTAATACCAGCTGGAGTGGTTCTGAGTCCCAATCACACACCAGGAAAGTGTCAATTCAATCCAGGCCTCTATTAATAACATTTGGAGTGGGACTGAATCCCACTTACACAACAGATAAGAGACAGCTCATTTCAAACATCTATAAATATCAGCTGGAATGGTACTGAACCCCACTCACCCACCCGGAAAGAGCGAATTCAGTCCAGACCTCTTAATCCCAGCTGGAGTGCGACTGATTCCAACTCACACAGCAGGAAAGGGACAGTTCATTCCAGGCCTCTACTAATCCCAGCTGGAGTGGTTCCGAGCCCCACTCACACACCAGGAAACAGCCAACTCAATCCAGACCTCCACAATACCAGCTGGAGTGAAATTAACTCCCACTCACACACCAAAAAGAGCCAATTCAATCCAGCCCTCTATTAATACCAGCTGGAGGGGCACTGAGTCCCACTCACAAACCAGGAAAGGGACAGTTCATTCCAGGCCTCTATTAATACTTCTGGAGTGGTACTGAGTCCCACTCACACACCAGGAAAGAGCCAATTCAATCCAGACCTCTATTAATACCAGCTGGAGGGGTACTGAGTCCCACTCACAAACCAGGAAAGGGACAGTTCATTCCAGGCCTCTATTAATACTTCTGGAGTGGTACTGAGTCCCACTCACACTCCAGAAAGAGCCAATTCAATCCCAACCGTATTAATACCAGCTGGAGTGGTTCTGAGTCCCAATCACGCACCAGGAAAGAGCCAATTCAATCCCGACCTCTATCAATACCAGCTGGAGTGGGACTGAGTCCCACTCACACATCAGTTAAGAGCCAATTCAATCCCGACCTCTATTAATACCAGCTGGAGTGGGACTGAGTCCCACTCACACATCAGTTAAGAGCCAATTCAATCCCGACCTCTATTAATACCAGCAGGATGGTACTGAGCCCCCCTCAGGCACCAGCAAGTGCCAATTCAATCCCGACCTCTATTAATACCAGCTGGAGTGGGACTGAGTCCCACTCACACATCAGTTAAGAGCCAATTCAATCCCGACCTCTATTAATACCAGCAGGATGGTACTGAGCCCCCCTCAGGCACCAGCAAGTGCCAATTCAATCCCGACCTCTATTAATACCAGCTGGAGTGGGACTGAGTCCCACTCACACATCAGTTAAGAGCCAATTCAATCCAGGCCTCTATTAATACCAGCTGGAGTGGTTCGGAGTCCCAATCACGCACCAGGAAAGAGCCAATTCAATCCCAACCCTATTAATACCAGCTGGAGTGGTACTGAGCCCCACTCAGACATCAGTTAAGAGCCAATTCAATCCAGACCTCTATAATACCAGCTGGAGTGCGACTGAGCGCCAAGCACACATCAGGAAAGGGACAGTTCATTCCAGGCCACTATTCATACCATCTGGAGTGGAATTGACTCCCATTCACACACCAGGAAACAGCCAATTCAATCCAGACCTCTATAATACCAGCTGAAGTGCGACTGAGTCCCACACACACAGCAGGAAAGGGACAGTTCATTCCAGGCCTCTATTTAACCAGTTGGAGTGGTACTGAGCCCCCTCACACACCAGGAAAGAGCGAATTCAGTCCAAACATCTTTTAATCCCAGCTGGAGTGCGACTGATTCCCACTCACACAGCAGGAAAGGGACAGTTAATTCCAGGCCTCTATTAATACAAGCTGGAGTGGAATTAATTCCCACTCACACACCAGGAAACAGCCAATTCAATCCAGGCCTCTATTAATACCAGCTGGAATGGTACTGAGCCCCCTCACACACCAGGAAAGAGCAACTTCCAACCAGACCTCCAATAAAAGCAGCTGGAATGGTACTGAACCCCATTCACCCACCCGGAAAGAGCGAATTCAGTCCAGACCACATTTAATCCCAGCTGGAGTGCGACGGAGTCCCACTCACACAGCAGGAAAGGGACAGTTCATTCCAGGCCTCTAATATTCCCAGCTGGAGTGGTTCTGAGCCCCAGTCACACACCAGGAAACAGCCAATTCAATCCAGCCCTCTATTAATACCAGCTGGAGGGGTACTGAGTCCCTCTCACAAACCAGGAGAGGGACAGTTCATTCCAGGCCTCTATTAATACTTCTGGAGAGGTACTGAGTCCCACTCACACTCCAGAAAGAGGCAATTCATTCCAGGCCTCTATTAATACCAGCTGGAGTGGTACTGAGTCCCACTCACACTCCAGAAAGAGGCAATTCAATCCAGGCCTCTATTAATAACAGCTGGAGTGGCACTGAGTCCCACTCACACTCCAGAAAGAGGCAATTCATTCCAGGCCTCTATTAATACCAGCTGGAGTGGTACTGAGTCCCACTCACACACCAGGAAAGAGCCAATTCAATTCTGGCCTCTATTCATACCAGCTGGAATGGTACTGAGTCCCACTCAGACACCAGAAAGAGCCAATGCAATCCAGTGTTCTATTAATACTAGCTGGAGTGGAACTGAGTCCCACTCAAACACCAGGAAAGAGCCAATTCAATCCAGACCTTTATGAATACCAGCTGGAGTGGTACTGAGTCCCACTCACACACCAGGAAAGAGCCAATTCAATTCAGGCCTCTATTAATGCTAGCTGGAGTGGTACTGAGTCCCACTCACACACCAGGAAAGAGCCAATTCAATCCCAACCGTATTAATACCAGCTGGAGTGGTTCCGAGCCCCACTCACACACCAGGAAACAGCCAATTCAATCCAGAACTCCACAATCCCAGCTGGAGTGCGACTGATTCCAACTCACACAGCAGGAAAGGGACAGTTCATTCCAGGCCTCTACTAATCCCAGCTGGAGTGGTTCTGAGCCCCAGTCACACACCAGGAAACAGCCAATTCAATCCAGACCTCCACAATACCAGCTGGAGTGGAATTAACTCCCACTCACACACCAAAAAGAGCCAATTCAATCCAGACCTCTATTAATACCAGCTGGAGTGGAATTAACTCCCACTCACACACCAGGAAAGAGCCAATTCAATCCAGTCCTCTATTAATACCAGCAGGAATGGTACTGAGCCCCACTCAGACACCAAAAAGAGCCAATTCAATCCAGGCCTCTATTAATACCAGCTGGAGTGGTACTGAGTCCCACTCACAAACCAGGAAAGAGCCAATTCATTCCAGCCCTCTATTAATACCAGCTGGAGGGGTACTGAGTCCCACTCACAAACCAGGAAAGAGCCAGTTCATTGCAGACCTCTATTAATAGCAGCTGGAGTTGGAGAGAGTCCCACTCTCAAACCAGGAAATTACCAATTCAATTCAGGCCTCTATCAATACGAGCTGGAGTGGAATTAACTCCATCACACACACCAGAAACAGCCAATTCAATCCTGACCTCGAGAATACCAGCTGGAGTGCGTCTGAGTCCCACTCACACGCCATGAAGGGGTCAGTTCATTCCAGGTCTCTATTAATACCAGCTGGAAAGGTACTGAGTCCCAGTCACAAACCAGGAAAGAGCCAATTCAATTCAGGCCTCTATTAATACTAGCTAGAGTGGTACTGAGTCCCACTCACAAACCAGGAAACAGCCAATTCAATTCAGGCCTCTATTAATACCAGCTGGAGTTGAATTATCTCCATCTCACACTCCAGAAAGAGCCAATTCAATCCTGACCTCGAGAATACCAGCTGGTGTGCGTCTGAGTCCCTCTCACACGCCATGAAGGGGTCAGTTCATTCCAGGTCTCTATTAATACCAGCTGGAGTGGTACTGAGTCCCACTCACACACCAGGAAAGAGCCAATTCAATTCTGGCCTCTATTCATACCAGCTGGAATGGTACTGAGTCCCACTCAGACACCAGAAAGAGCCAATGCAATCCAGTGTTCTATTAATACTAGCTGGAGTGGAACTGAGTCCCACTCAAACACCAGGAAAGAGCCAATTCAATCCAGACCTTTATGAATACCAGCTGGAGTGGTACTGAGTCCCACTCACACACCAGGAAAGAGCCAATTCAATTCAGGCCTCTATTAATGCTAGCTGGAGTGGTACTGAGTCCCACTCACACACCAGGAAAGAGCCAATTCAATCCCAACCGTATTAATACCAGCTGGAGTGGTTCCGAGCCCCACTCACACACCAGGAAACAGCCAATTCAATCCAGAACTCCACAATCCCAGCTGGAGTGCGACTGATTCCAACTCACACAGCAGGAAAGGGACAGTTCATTCCAGGCCTCTACTAATCCCAGCTGGAGTGGTTCTGAGCCCCAGTCACACACCAGGAAACAGCCAATTCAATCCAGACCTCCACAATACCAGCTGGAGTGGAATTAACTCCCACTCACACACCAAAAAGAGCCAATTCAATCCAGACCTCTATTAATACCAGCTGGAGTGGAATTAACTCCCACTCACACACCAGGAAAGAGCCAATTCAATCCAGTCCTCTATTAATACCAGCAGGAATGGTACTGAGCCCCACTCAGACACCAAAAAGAGCCAATTCAATCCAGGCCTCTATTAATACCAGCTGGAGTGGTACTGAGTCCCACTCACAAACCAGGAAAGAGCCAATTCATTCCAGCCCTCTATTAATACCAGCTGGAGGGGTACTGAGTCCCACTCACAAACCAGGAAAGAGCCAGTTCATTGCAGACCTCTATTAATAGCAGCTGGAGTTGGAGAGAGTCCCACTCTCAAACCAGGAAATTACCAATTCAATTCAGGCCTCTATCAATACGAGCTGGAGTGGAATTAACTCCATCACACACACCAGAAACAGCCAATTCAATCCTGACCTCGAGAATACCAGCTGGAGTGCGTCTGAGTCCCACTCACACGCCATGAAGGGGTCAGTTCATTCCAGGTCTCTATTAATACCAGCTGGAAAGGTACTGAGTCCCAGTCACAAACCAGGAAAGAGCCAATTCAATTCAGGCCTCTATTAATACTAGCTAGAGTGGTACTGAGTCCCACTCACAAACCAGGAAACAGCCAATTCAATTCAGGCCTCTATTAATACCAGCTGGAGTTGAATTATCTCCATCTCACACTCCAGAAAGAGCCAATTCAATCCTGACCTCGAGAATACCAGCTGGTGTGCGTCTGAGTCCCTCTCACACGCCATGAAGGGGTCAGTTCATTCCAGGTCTCTATTAATACCAGCTGGAGTGGTACTGAGTCCCACTCACACACCAGGAAAGAGCCAATTCAATTCTGGCCTCTATTCATACCAGCTGGAATGGTACTGAGTCCCACTCAGACACCAGAAAGAGCCAATGCAATCCAGTGTTCTATTAATACTAGCTGGAGTGGAACTGAGTCCCACTCAAACACCAGGAAAGAGCCAATTCAATGCAGACCTTTATGAATACCAGCTGGAGTGGTACTGAGTCCCACTCACACACCAGGAAAGAGCCAATTCAATTCAGGCCTCTATTAATGCTAGCTGGAGTGGTACTGAGTCCCACTCACACACCAGGAAAGAGCCAATTCAATCCCAACCGTATTAATACCAGCTGGAGTGGTTCCGAGCCCCACTCACACACCAGGAAACAGCCAATTCAATCCAGAACTCCATAATCCCAGCTGGAGTGCGACTGATTCCAACTCACACAGCAGGAAAGGGACAGTTCATTCCAGGCCTCTACTAATCCCAGCTGGAGTGGTTCTGAGCCCCAGTCACACACCAGGAAACAGCCAATTCAATCCAGACCTCCACAATACCAGCTGGAGTGGAATTAACTCCCACTCACACACCAAAAAGAGCCAATTCAATCCAGACCTCTATTAATACCAGCTGGAGTGGAATTAACTCCCACTCACACACCAGGAAAGAGCCAATTCAATCCAGTCCTCTATTAATACCAGCAGGAATGGTACTGAGCCCCACTCAGACACCAAAAAGAGCCAATTCAATCCAGGCCTCTATTAATACCAGCTGGAGTGGTACTGAGTCCCACTCACAAACCAGGAAAGAGCCAATTCATTCCAGCCCTCTATTAATACCAGCTGGAGGGGTACTGAGTCCCACTCACAAACCAGGAAAGAGCCAGTTCATTGCAGACCTCTATTAATAGCAGCTGGAGTTGGAGAGAGTCCCACTCTCAAACCAGGAAATTACCAATTCAATTCAGGCCTCTATCAATACGAGCTGGAGTGGAATTAACTCCATCACACACACCAGAAACAGCCAATTCAATCCTGACCTCGAGAATACCAGCTGGAGTGCGTCTGAGTCCCACTCACACGCCATGAAGGGGTCAGTTCATTCCAGGTCTCTATTAATACCAGCTGGAAAGGTACTGAGTCCCAGTCACAAACCAGGAAAGAGCCAATTCAATTCAGGCCTCTATTAATACTAGCTAGAGTGGTACTGAGTCCCACTCACAAACCAGGAAACAGCCAATTCAATTCAGGCCTCTATTAATACCAGCTGGAGTTGAATTATCTCCATCTCACACTCCAGAAAGAGCCAATTCAATCCTGACCTCGAGAATACCAGCTGGTGTGCGTCTGAGTCCCTCTCACACGCCATGAAGGGGTCAGTTCATTCCAGGTCTCTATTAATACCAGCTGGAAAGGTACTGAGTCCCACTCACAAACCAGGAAAGAGCCAATTCAATTCAGGCCTCTATTAATACGAGCTGGAATGGCACTGAGTCCCACTCAAAAACCAGGAAAGAGCCAATTCAATTCAGGCCTCTATTAATACCAGCTGGAGTTGAATTATCTCCATCTCACACTCCAGAAAGAGCCAATTCAATCCTGACCTCGAGAATACCAGCTGGTGTGCGTCTGAGTCCCTCTCACACTCCATGAAGGGGTCAGTTCATTCCAGGCCTCTATTAATACTAGCTAGAGTGGTACTGAGTCCCACTCACAAACCAGGAAACAGCCAATTCAATTCAGGCCTCTATTAATACCAGCTGGAGTTGAATTATCTCCATCTCACACTCCAGAAAGAGCCAATTCAATCCTGACCTCGAGAATACCAGCTGGTGTGCGTCTGAGTCCCTCTCACACGCCATGAAGGGGTCAGTTCATTCCAGGTCTATATTAATACTAGCTAGAGTGGTACTGAGTCCCACTCACAAACCAGGAAAGAGCCAATTCAATCCAGACCTCTATTAATAACAGCTGGAATGGTACTGAGTCCCACTCTCAAACCAGGAAAGAGCCAATTCAATTCAGGCCTCTATTAATACCAGCTGGAGTGGTACTGAGTCCCACTCAAAAACCAGGAAAGAGCCAATTCAATCCTGACCTCTATAATACCAGCTGGAGTGATACTGAGTTCCACTCACACACCAGGACAGAGCCAAATCAATCCAAACTTCTATTAATACCAGCTGGAGTGGGACTGAGGATCACTCGGACACCAGGAAAGAGGCCCATTCAATCCAGACCTCTTATTAGTACCAGCTGGAGTGGTACTGAGCCCCACTCACACACCAGGGAAGAGAGAATTCAATCAAGACCTCTATTAATACCAGCTGGAGTTGTACTGAACCCCACTCACACACCAGGAAAGAGCCAATTGAATCCAGACCACTAATTAATACCAGCTGGAGTGGTACTGAGTCCCACTCACACACCAGGAAAGAGCCAATTCAATCCAGATCTCTATTCATACCAGCTGGAATGGTACTGAGTCCCACTCAGACACCAGAAAGAGCCAATTCTATCCAGGGTTCTATTAATACCAGCTGGAGATGTTCGGAGTCCCAATCACACACCAGGAAAGAGCCAATTCAATCCCAACCCTATTAATACAGGCTGGAGTGGTTCTGAGTCCCACTCACACACCAGGAAAGAGCCAATTCAATCCAGTCCTCTATTAATACCAGCAGGAATGGTACTGAGCCCCACTCAGACACCAAAAAGAGCCAATTCAATCCAGCCATCTATTAATACCAGCTGGAGGGGTACTGTGTCCCACTCACACACCAGGAAAGAGCCAATTCAATTCAGGCCTCGATCCATACGAGCTGGAGTGGAATTAACTCCATCACACACACCAGAAACAGCCAATTCAATCCTGACCTCGAGAATACCAGCTGGTGTGCGTCTGAGTCCCACTCACACGCCATGTAGGAGTCAGTTCATTCCAGGCCTCTATTAATACCAGCTGGAAAGGTACTGAGTCCCACTCACAAACCAGGAAAGAGCCAATTCAATCCAGAACTCCACAATACCAGCTGGAGTGGTACTGAGTCCCACTCACAAACCAGGAAAGAGCCAATACAATTCAGGCCTCTATTAATACGAGCTGGAGCGGTACTGAGTCCCACTCACAAACCAGGAAAGAGCCAATTCAATTCAGGCCTCTATTAATACGAGCTGGAGTGGCACTGAGTCCCACTCACACACCAGAAAGAGCCAATTCAATCCTGACCTCTATAAAAGCAGCTGCTGTGCGTCTGAGGATCACTCAGACACCAGGAAAGAGGCACATTCAATCCAGACCTCTTATTAATACCAGCTGGAGAGGTACTGAGTCCCACTCACACACCAGGGAAGAGAGAATTCAATCCAGACCTCTATTAATACCAGCTGGAGAGGTACTGAGCCCCACTCACACACCAGGGAAGAGAGAATTCAATCCAGACCTCTATTAATACCAGCTGGAGAGGTACTGAGCCCCACTCACACACCAGGGAAGAGAGAATTCAATCCAGGTCTCTATTAATACCAGCTGGAGAGGTACTGAGCCCCACTCACACACCAGGGAAGAGAGAATTCAATCCAGACCTCTATTAATACCAGCTGGAGAGGTACTGAGCCCCACTCACACACCAGGGAAGAGAGAATTCAATCCAGGTCTCTATTAATACCAGCTGGAGTTGTACTGAACCCCACTCACTCACCAGGAAAGAGGCAATTCATTCCAGACCTCTGTAATACCAGCTGGAGTGCGACTGAGACCCACTCACACAGCAAGAAAGGGACAGGTCATTCCAGGCCTCTATTAATACAAACTGGACTTGTACTGATCCCCACTCACGCAGCAGGAAATGGACAGTTCATTCCAGGCCTCTATTAATACCAGCTGGAGTGGCATTAACTCCCACTCGCACACCAGGAAAGAGCCAATTCAATCCAGACCTCTATAATACCAGCTGAAGTGCGACTGAGTCCCACACACACAGCAGGAAAGGGACAGTTCATTCCTGGCCTCTATTTAACCAGTTGGAGTGGTACTGAGCCCCACACACACACACCAGAAAGAGCCAATTCAATCCAGATCTCTATTAATACCAGTTGGACTGATACTGAACCCCATTCACACACCAGGAAAGTGCCAATTCAATACAGACCTCTATAATACCAGCTGGAGTGCGACTGAGTCCCACTCACACAGCAGGAAAGGGACAGTTCATTCCCGGCCTCTATTAATCCCAGCTGGAGTGGTTCTGAGCCCCAGTCAAACACCAGGAAACAGCCAATTCAATCTAGGCCTCGAATAATACCAGCTGGAGTGGAGTTAACTCCCACTCACACACCAGGAAAGAGCTAATTCAATCCAGACCTCTATTAATACCAGCTGGAATGGCACTGAGCCCCACTTACACACCAGAAAGAGCCAATTCAACCCAAGCCTCTATTAATACCAGCTGGAGGGGTACTGAGTCCCACTCACAAACCAGGAAAGGGACAGTTCACTCCAGGCCTCTATTAATACCATCTGGAGTGGTACTGAGTCCCACTCACACACCAGAAAGAAGCAATTCAATCCAGGCCTCTATTAATACTAGCTGGAGTGGTACTGAGTCCCACTCACACACCAGAAAGAGCCAATTCAATCCAGACCTCTATTAATACCAGCTGGAGTGGAATTAACTCCCACTCACACACCATGAAAGAGCCAGTTCAATCCAGACATCTATAATACCAGCTGAAGTGCGACTGAGTCCCACTCACACACCAGGAAAGAGACAATTCAATCCAGACCGCTATTGATACCAGCTGGAGTGGTACAGATCCCCACTCACTCCCCAGCAAAGAGCCAATTCAATCCAGGCCTCTATTAATACCAGCTGGAGTGGCACTGAGTCCCACTTACACACCAGGTAAGAGCCAATTCAATACAGATCTCTATTAATACCAGTTGGAGTGGTACTGAGTCTCATGCACACTCCAGGAAAGAGCCAATTCAATCCAGGCCTCTATTAATACCAGCTGGAGTGGTACTGAGTCCCACTCACACACCAGGGAAGAGCCAATTCAATCTAGACATCTATAATACCAGCTGAACTGCGACTGAGTCCCACTCACACACGAGAAAGGGCCAGTTCAATCCAGGCCTCTATTAATACCAGCTGGAGGGGCACTGAGTCCCACTCACAAACCAGGAAAGGGACAGTTCATTCCAGGCCTCTATTAATACTTCTGGAGTGGTACTGAGTCCCACTCACACACCAGGAAAGAGCCAATTCAATCTAGGCCTCTATTAATACTAGCTGGAGCGGCACTGAGCACCACTCACTCTCCAGGAAAGAGACAATTCAATCCAGGCCTCTATTCATACCAGCTGGAGTGGTACTGAGTCCCACTCACACAACAGAAAAGAGCCAATTCAATCTAGGCCTCTATTAATACCAGCTGGAGTGGCACTGAGCACCACTCACTCTCCAGAAAAGAGCCAATTCTATCCAGGTCTCTATTACTACCAGCTGGAGTGGTACTGAGTCCCACTCACACACCAGGAAAGAGCCAATTCAATCCAGGCCTCTATTAATACCAGCTGGAGTGGTACTGAGTCCCACACACGCACCAGAAAGAGCCAATTCAATCAGGCTATTATTAATTCCAGCTGGAGTGGTACTGAGTCCCAATCACACACCAGGAGAGAGCCAATTCAATCCAGGCCTCTATTAATACCAGCTGGAGTGGTACTGAGTCCCACTCACACAACAGAAAAGAGCCAATTCAATCCAGGCCTCTATTAATACCAGCTGGAGTGGTACTGAGTCCCACTCACACACCAGAAAGAGCCAATTCAATCAGGCTATTATTAATTCCAGCTGGAGTGGTACTGAGTCCCAATCACACACCAGGAGAGAGCCAATTCAATGCAGGCCTCTATTAATAACATTTGGAGTGGGACTGAATCCCACTCACACAGCAGAGAAGAGATAGTTCATTCCAGGACTCTATTAACACCGGGTGTTCTGGCACTGTGTCCCACTCACACACCAGAAAGAGCCAATTCATTCTAGGCCTCTATTAATACCAGCTGGAGTGATACTGATACTGACGGACGCACCAGGAAAGAAACAATTCCATCCAGACCTCTATTAATACCAGCTGGAGTGATACTGATTCTCACGGACACACCAGGAAAGAGACCATTCCATCCAGACTTCTAATAATACCAGCAGGATGGTACTGCGCCACGCTCAGGCACCAGCAAGAGCCAATTCAATCCAAGCCTCTATTAATACCAGCTGGAGTGGTACTGAGTCCCACACACACACTAAAAAGAGCCAATTCAATCCAGACCTCTTTTAATACCAGCTGGAATGGTTCTGATTCCCACTCACACACCAGGAAAGAGCAAATTCAACCAGATCTCTATTAATACCAGCTGGAGTGGTACTGAGCCCCACTCACACACCAGGAAAGAGCCAATTCAATCCAGGCCTCTATTAATACCAGCTGGAGTGGTACTGAGTCTCACTCACACACCAGGAAAGAGACAATTCAATCCATGTCTCTATTAATAGCAGAAGGAGTGGAACTGAGCCCCGCTCACACACCAGGAAGTGGCTAACTCAATCCAGGCCTCTATTAATACCAACTGGAGTGGTACTGAGTCCCACACACACCAGGAAAGTGCCAATTCAATCCAGGCCTCTATTAATACCAGCTGGAGTGGTACTGAGCCCCACTCACTCACCAGGAAAGAGCCAATTCAATCCCAACCCTATTAATACCAGCTGGAGTGGTACTGATCCCCACTCACGCACCAGGAAAGAGCCAATTCAATCCCGACCTCTATTAATACTAGCTGGAGTGGTACTGAGTCCCACTCACACATCAGTTAAGAGCCAATCCAGTCCAGACCTCTATAATACCAGCTGGAGTGCGACTGAGTGCCAAGCACACAGCAGGAAAGGGACAGTTCATTCCAGGCCTCTATTAATACCATCTGGAGTGGAATTAACTCCCACTCACACACCAGGAAAGAGCCAATCCAGTCCAGACCTCTATAATACCAGCTGAAGTGCGACTGAGTCCCACACACAAAACAGGAAAGGGACAGTTCATTCCAGGCCACTATTCATACCATCTGGAGTGGAATTAATTCCCACTCACACACCAGGAAACAGCCAATTCAATCCAGACCTCTTTTAATACCAGCTGGAGTGGTACTGAGCCCCACTCACTCACCAGGTAAGAGCCAATTCAATCCATGTCTCTATTAATAGCAGAAGGAGTGGAACTGAGCCACGCTCACACACCAGGAAGTGGCTAACTCAATCCAGGCCTCTATTAATACCAGCTGGAGTGGTACTGAGTCCCACTCACACATCAGTTAAGAGCCAATCCAGTCCAGACCTCTATAATACCAGCTGGAGTGCGACTGAGCGCCAAGCACACAGCAGGAAAGGGACAATTCATTCCAGGCCACTATTTATACCATCTGGAGTGGAATTGACTCCCACTCACACACCAGGAAACAGCCAATTCAATCTAGGCCTCTATTAATACCAGCTGGAGTGGAATTAACTCCCACTCACACACCAGGAAACGGCCAATTCAATCCAGACCTCTATTAATACCAGCAGGAATGGTACTGAGCCCCACGCAGACACCAGAAAGATCCAATTCAATCCAGGCCTCTATTAATACCAGCTGGAGTGGTACTGAGCCCCACTCACGAACCAGGAAAGAGCCAATTCAATTCAGGCCTCTATTAATTCGAGCTGGAGTGGTACTGAGTCCCACTCACAAACCAGGAAAGTGCCAATTCAATTCAGGCCTCTATTAATACCAGCTGGAGTGGAATTAACTCCATCTCACACTCCAGAAAGAGCCAATTCAATCCTGACCTCCATAATAGCAGCTGGTGTGCGTCTGAGTCCCTCTCACACGCCATGAAGGTGTCATTTCATTCCAGGCCTCTATTAATACCAGCTGGAGTTGAACTGATCCCCACTCACACACATGGAAAGTGCCAATTCGATCCAGACCTCCATTAATAGCAGCTGGAGTGGTACTCAAAGAACAAAGAACAAAGAACAAAGACAATTACAGCACAGGAACAGGCCCTTCGGCCCTCCAAGCCTGCGCCGATCCAGATCCTCTATCTAAACATGTCGCCTATTTTCTAAGGGTCTGTATCTCTTTTCTTCCTGCCCATTCATGTATCTGTCTCGATACATCTTAAAAGACGCCATCGTGCCCGCATCTACCACCTCCGCTGGCAACGCGTTCCAGGCACCCACCACCCTCTGCGTAAAGAACTTTCCACGCATATCCCCCCTAAACATTTCCCCTCTCACTTTGAACTCGTGTCCTCTAGTAATTGAATCTCCCACTCTGGGAAAAAGCCTCTTGCTATCCACCCTGTCTATACCTCTCATGATTTTGTACACTTCAATCAGGTCCCCCCCTCAACCTCCATCTTTCTAATAAAAATAATCCTAATCTACTCAACCTCTCTTCATAGCTAGCGCCCTCCATACCAGGCAACATCCTGGTGAACCTCCTCTGCACCCTCTCCAAAGCATCCACATCCTTTTGGTAATGTGGCGACCAGAACTGCAAGCAGTATTCCAAATGTGGCCGAACCAAAGTCCTATACAACTGTAACATGACCTGCCAACTCTTGTACTCAATACCCCGTCCGATGAAGGAAAGCATGCCGTATGCCTTCTTGACCACTCTATTTACCTGCGTTGCCACCTTCAGGGAACAGTGGACCTGAACACCCAAATCTCTCTGGACATCAATTTTCCCCAGGACTTTTCTATTTACTGTGTAGTTCACTCTTGAATTGGATCTTCCAAAATGCATCACCTCGCATTAGCCCTGATTGAACTCCATCTGCCATTTCTCTGCCCAACTCTCCAGTCTATCTATATTCTGCTGTATTCTCTGACAGTCCCCTTCACTATCTGCTACTCCACCAATCTTAGTGTCGTCTGCAAACTTGATAATCAGACCACCTATACTTTCCTCCAAATCATTTATGTATATCACAAACAACAGTGGTCCCAGCACGGATCCCTGTGGAACACCACTGGTCACACGTCTCCATTTTGAGAAACTCCCCTCTACTGCTACTCTCTGTCACCTGTTGCCCAGCCAGTTCTTTATCCATCTAGCTAGTACACCTTGGACCCCAAGCGCCTTCACTTTCTCCATCAGCCTACCATGGGGAACCTTATCAAACGCCTTACTGAAGTCCATGTATATGACATCGACAGCCCTTCCCTCATCAATCAACTTTTCCACTTCCTCAAAGAATTCTATTAAGTTGGTAAGGCATGACCTTCCCTGCACAAAACCATGTTGCTCATCACTGATGAGCCCATTTTCTTCCAAATGGGAATAGATCCTATCCCTCAGTATCTTCTCCAGCAGCTTCCCTACCACTGACGTCAGGCTCACCGGTCTATAATTACCTGGATTATCCCTGCTACCCTTCTTAAACAAGGGGACAACATTAGCAATTCTCCAGTCCTCCGGGACCTCACCCGTGTTTAAGGATGCTGCAAAGATATCTGTTAAGGCCCCAGCTATTTCCTCTCTTGCTTCCCTCAGTAACCTGGGATAGATCCCATCCGGACCTGGGGACTTGTCCACCTTAATGCCCTTTAGAATACCCAACACTTCCTCCCTCCTTATGCCGACTTGACCTAGAGTAATCAAACATCTGTCCCTAACCTCAACATCCGTCATGTCCCTCCCCTCGGTGAATACCGATGCAAAGTACTCGTTTAGAATCTCACCCATTTTCTCTGAGTCCAAGCATAACTTTCCTCCTTTGTCCTTTAGTGGGCCAATCCTTTCTCTAGTTACCCTCTTTCTCCTTATATATGAATAAAATGCTTTGGGATTTTCCTTAACCCTGTTTGCTAAAGATATTTCATGACCCCTTTTAGCCCTCTTAATTCCTCATTTCAGATTGGTCCGACATTCCCGATATTCTTTCAAAGCTTCGTCTTTCATCAGCCGCCTAGACCTTATGTATGCTTCCTTTTTCCTCTTAGCTAGTCTCACAATTTCACCTGTCATCCATGGTTCCCTAATCTTGCCATTTCTATCCCTCATTTTCACAGGAACATGTCTCTCCTGCACGCTAATCAACCTCTCTTTAAAAGCCTCCCACATATCACATGTGGATTTACCTTCAAACAGCTGCTCCCAATCTACATTTCCCAGCTCCTGCCGAATTTTGGTATATTTGGCCTTCCCCCAATTTAGCACTCTTCCTTTTGGACCACTCTTGTCTTTGTCCATGAGTATTTTAAAGCTTACGGAATTGTGATCACTATTCCCAAAGTAGTCCCCTACTGAAACTTCAACCACCTGACCGGGCTCATTTCCCAACACCAGGTCCAGTATGGCCCCTTCCCGAGTTGGACTATTTACATACTGCTCTAGAAAACCCTCCTGGATGCTCCTTACAAATTCTGCTCCATCTGGACCTCTAACATTAAGTGAATCCCAGTCAATGTTGGGAAAATTAAAATCTCCTATCACCACCACCCTGTTGCTCCTACATCTTTCCATAATCTGTTTACATATTTGTACCTCTATCTCACGCTCGCTGTTGGGAGGCCTGTAGTACAGCCCCAACATTGTTACCGCACCCTTCCTATTTCTGAGTTCTGTCCATATTGCCTCACAGCTCGAGTCCTCCATAGTGCCCTCCTTCAGCACAGCTGTGATATCCTCTTTGACCAGTAATGCAACTCCTCCACCCCTTTTACCTCCCTCTCTATCCCGCCTGAAGCATCGATATCCTGGGATATTTAGTTGCCAATCATGCCCTTCCCTCAACCAAGTCTCAGTAATAGCAATAACATCATACTCCCAGGTACTAATCCAAGCCCTAAGTTCATCTGCCTTACCTACTACACTTCTTGCATTAAAACAAATGCACCTCAGACCACCAGTCCCTTTATATTCATCATCTGCTCCCTGCCTGCTCTTCCCCTTGGTCACACTGACTTCATTATCTAGTTCCTTACAGGCTTTTGTTACTACCTCCTTACTGTCAACTGACCTCAATTGGTTCCCATCCCCCTGCCACATTAGTTTAAACCCTCCCCAACAGCGTTAGCAAAAGCACCTCCAAGGACATTGGTTCCAGTCCGGCCCAGGTGTAGACCGTCCAATTTGTAATAGTCCCACCTCCCCCAGAACCGGTCCCAATGTCCCAAAAATCTGAACCCCTCCTTCCTGCACCATCTCTCAAGCCACGCATTCATCCTGACTATTCTTTCATTTTTACTCTGACTATCACGTGGCACTGGTAGCAATCCTGAGATTACTACCTCTGAGGTCCTACTTTTTAACTTGGCTCCTAACTCCCTAAACTCTGCATGTAGGACCTCATCCCGTTTTTTACCTATATCATTAGTGCCTATGTGCACAATGACAACTGGCTGTTCACCCTCCCCCTTTAGAATGTTCTGCAGCCGATCTGAGACATCCCTGACCCGTACACCTGGGAGGCAACATACCATTCGGGAGCCTCGTTTTCGACCACAGAACCGCCTATCTACTCCCCTTACAATCGAATCCCCTACGACTATAGCCCTTCCACTCTTTTTCCCGCCCTTCTGAACAGCAGAGCCAGCCACGGTGCCATGGACCTGGCTACTGCTGACTTCCCCTGGTGAGCCATCTCCCTCAACAGTATCCAAAACGGTATACTTGTTTTTGAGGGAGATGACCGCAGGGGACTCCTGCGCTGCCTTCCTGCTCTTTCTCTGCCTTTTGGTCATCCATTCCCTTTCTCCCTCAGCAATCCTAATCTGCGGTGTGACCAATTCACTAAACGTGCTATCCACGACCTCCTCAGCATCTCGCATGCTCCAAAGTGAGTCCATCCGCAGCTCGAGAGCCGTCATACGGTCTAACAAGAGCTGCAGTTGGACACACTTCCTGCACGTGAACGAGACAGGGTCATCAGCCGTGTCCCTGAGCTCCCACATTGAGCAAGAGGAGCATGATACGGGTCTGAGATCTCTTGCCATTTTTAATCTTAAGTTTAAACTTAGTTAAATGAAAAAGGAACGAAAAGTTTTTACCAATCACAATAAAACCAGAGAAATCGAAAAAGCCTTACCTTATAAACACCCCACCAAGTCCTTTTTTTTGGTTCGAGGAGGAGGAGGGCGGGTGGGAGACACTACAAGTGTGGTGTCTCGGGTTCAGAAACCGCCCAAATATATAGTGTTTTACTTACCCAGCAGCCCCCTGGCCTCCGCCGAAAAACAGAAGGAAATTAAATTTACTTTCAAACTGACTTTCCCAGCTGCTCACTCGCTCACTCACTGCTCCCGAAAAAGCTGCTGCAATGAAAGGTTAGGGAGGGTAGTGAGGGTGGAGAGTGAGGGGTGCGGTGTTGAGGAGGGTAGTGCGGAGTGAGGAGTGGGGTAGGGATGAGCGGATTGTGGGAGAGGAGTGGGGGAGGGTGGTGGGGAGGGGAGTGGGGGAGGGGAGTGAGGGAGGGGGAGTTGTGGAGGGGAGTGGGGGAGATGGAGTGGGCGAGGCAGATAGGCAAGTGGGGGAGGGGAGTGGAGAGTGAGGAGTGGGGGAGGGGTGAGCGGAGTAGGTGAGGGGTGTGGATGAGGGGAGTGGGGAGGGGAGTGAAGGATGGAAGTGAGGGACGAGAGTTGAGAAGTGGAGTGGGAGAGGGGAGTGCGGTAGTGGAGCGGGGAGTGAGGGAGGGGAGGGTGATGTGAGTGGGGGAGGGGCAGTGGGATTCAGGGATGGGAGTGGGGAAGGAGAAGGAGTGTGAGGGGGAGAAGGAGGTGAGTGGGAAGTGTACGGTAGGGGAGAGTGGAGTTGGGAGTGGAGTGGAGGATGGGAGTGAGGGAGGAGAGTGGGGGAGTGGTGAAGCGGAATGAAGGAGGGGGAGGGGGAGCGGTGTGGATGAGGGTAATAGGGGACAGAAGTGTGGGAGGGGAGTGGGGGAGGGGAAGGGGAGTGGGAGACGGGAGGGGGGAGGGAGGAGTGCGGGGAGCGGAATGGGGGTGGGCAGTGGGGGAGGGGAGTGGGGAGGGGAGTGGGGGAGGGTAGTGGAGGTTGGGGGTAGGGGAAGGGAGGCAGAAGAGGAGTGGGGAGGTGCTGGGGAGTGTAGGAGGGGGTGTTGCGTGAGGGGGAAAGGGAGGGAAGGGTTGATGGGACTAGGGGAAAGGTGTGGCGGAAGGGATTGGGGATGGGGCGTGAGGGAGGGGGAGGGCAGAGCAGAAGGGGCACGGGGGAGGGAGAGTGGGGGAGGGTGAGTGGGATTGGGGGAGGGTAGTGGGGAGTGAGAGGGAGTGTGAGGGGAGAGGGTGGTGAGTGGGCGGTAAAGGGGACGGGAGAGAGGAGTAGGAACTAGAGTGGAGGATGCGAGTGAGGGAGGAGAGTGGGGAGTGTGGGAGGGGAGTGCAGGGGGTTGGGGAGGGGAGTAGGGGAGGGGACTGGGCAGGGGAGGGGGAGGGGAGCAGGGAGAGGAATGTGCAAGGTGGCAGTGAGAGTGGAGTGGGAAATGGGAGTGAGTTTGCAGTGTTGGTTAGGGGACGGAAGAGGGGTGTGGGGAAGGGAGGTGAGTTGGTAGGGCAGTGGAGAAGGGATGTGGGGAAGGGGACTCGTGGAGGGTAACGGGGTAGGTGG
This sequence comes from Heterodontus francisci, assembly GCF_036365525.1. Classification (NCBI taxonomy): domain Eukaryota; kingdom Metazoa; phylum Chordata; class Chondrichthyes; order Heterodontiformes; family Heterodontidae; genus Heterodontus; species Heterodontus francisci. Next base: position 7,699,580 of record NW_027142342.1, read on the forward strand.
ATGGTAGTGGGGGAGGTGAGTGGCGGAGGGAAATGGGGTTAGCCAATGAGGAGTAGGGTAGGTGTGTGGTGGAGGGGATTGGGGATGGGAGAAGGGGAGAGGGAAGGGAGTGAGGGAATAGAGTGGGGAAGGGGAGGGGGAAGGGCAGGGAGGGGGATGGGAGTGGTAGAGGGGGAGCAGGAAGGGAATAAGGGAGGGAAGTGGGGTGGGGTGCAGGGAACAGGGAGGGGAGTTGGGGAGTGGGGGTGCAAAGTTAGGGGAGTGGGGGAGGGTGAGTGGGGCAGGGGGAGGGTTGTGGGGAGGGAGAGGGGATGTGAGGGGGAGAGGGTGGTGAGTGAAAGGGTGTACGGGAGGGGAGAGAGGAGTGAGGAGTGGAGTGGCGGATGGGAGTGAGGCAGGAGAGTAGTGGAGTGGGGGAGGGAGTGGGGAATGGGGTCTTGGAGTGGGGGAGTGGAGTGAGGATGTGAGTGGAGGAGGGGGATATGAGAAGTTAAGGGGAGTGATGCAGGGGAAGGGGAGTAGGGGAGAGGGGGAGTGGGGAGGGGTAGGGAATGGGAGACGGGAGTGAGTGTGCAGAGTGTGGTGGGGAGGGGGAGGGAGGGGAGTGGAGTGAGGAAAGGAGGGGAGTGGACAGGGCAGTGGAGAAGGGGACTCGCAGAAACCGCCCAAATATATAGTGTTTTACTTACCCAGCAGCCCCCTGGCCTCCGCCGAAAAACAGAAGGAAATTAAATTTACTTTCAAACTGACTTTCCCAGCTGCTCACTCGCTCACTCACTGCT
>NW_027142343.1:600000-786343 GCF_036365525.1 Heterodontus francisci
ATATTTCTGAGGACAGTGGGGGTGTTTTACACTTCACAGGATGTATCTGACTGTGGGTCATGATATACACAGTGTGTCAGTGAGTGTGTTAATATTAATCTGTGTTCTCTGTCAGTGTGTTAATATTACTGAGGACAGTGGGGGTGTTTTACACTTCACAGGGTGTATCTGACTCTGGGTCATGATGTACACAGTGTGTCAGTGAGTGTGTTAATATTAATCTGTGTTCTCTGTCAGTGTGTTAATATTCCTGAGGACAGTGGGGGTGTTTTACACTTCACAGGGTGCATCTGACTGTGGGTCATGATATACACAGTGTGTCAGTGAGTGTGTTAATATTAATCTGTGTTCTCTGTCAGTGTGTTAATATTACTGAGGACAGTGGGGGTGTTTTACACTTCACAGGGTGTATCTGACTGTGGGTCATGATGTACACAGTGTGTCAGTGAGTGTGTTAATATTAATCTGTGTTCTCTGTCAGTGTGTTAATATTACTGAGGACAGTGGGGGTGTTTTACACTTCACAGGGTTTATCTGACTGTGGGTCATGATATACACAGTGTGTCAGTGAGTGTGTTAATATTAATCCGTGTTCTCTGTCAGTGTGTTAATATTCCTGAGGACAGTGGGGGTGTTTTACACTTCACAGGGTTTATCTGACTGTGGGTCATGATACACACAGTGTGTCAGTGAGTGTGTTAATATTAATCTGTGTTCTCTGTCAGTGTGTTAATATTCCTGAGGACAGTGGGGGTGTTTTACACTTCACAGGGTTTATCTGACTGTGGGTCATGATATACACAGTTTGTCAGTGAGTTTGTTAATATTAATCTGTGTTCTCTGTCAGTGTGTTAATATTACTGAGGACAGTGGGGGTGTTTTACACTTCACAGAGTGTATCTGACTGTGGGTCATGATATACACAGTGTGTCAGTGAGTGTGTTAATATTAATCTGTGTTCTCTGTCAATGTGTTAATATTACTGAGGACAGTGGGGATGTTTTACACTTCACAGGGTGTATCTGACTGTGGGTCATGATATACACAGTGTGTCAGTGAGTGTGTTAATATTAATCTGTGTTCTCTGTCAGTGTGTTAATATTACTGAGGACAGTGGGGGTGTTTTACACTTCACAGGGTGTATCTGACTGTGGGTCATGATATACACAGTGTGTCAGTGAGTGTGTTAATATTAATCTGTGTTCTCTGTCAGTGTGTTAATATTACTGAGGACAGTGGGGGTGTTTTACACTTCACAGGGTGTATCTGACTGTGGGTCATGATATACACAGTGTGTCAGTGAGTGTGTTAATATTAATCTGTGTTCTCTGTCAGTGTGTTAATATTACTGAGGACAGTGGGGGTGTTTTACACTTCACAGGGTGTATCTGACTGTGGGTCATGATATACACAGTGTGTCAGTGAGTGTGTTAATATTAATCTGTGTTCTCTGTCAGTGTGTTAGTATTCCTGAGGACAGTGGGGGTGTTTTACACTTCACAGGGTGTATCTGACTGTGGGTCATGATGTACACAGTGTGTCAGTGAGTGTGTTAATATTAATCTGTGTTCTCTGTCAGTGTGTTAATATTGCTGAGGACAGTGGGGGTGTTTTACACTTCACAGGGTGTATCTGACTCTGGGTCATGATATACACAGTGTGTCAGTGAGTGTGTTAATATTAATCTGTGTTCTCTGTCAGTGTGTTAATATTACTGAGGACAGTGGGGTGTTTTACACTTCACAGGGTGTATCTGACTGTGGGTCATGATATACACAGTGTGTCAGTGAGTGTGTTAATATTAATCTGTGTTCTCTGTCAGTGTGTTAATATTACTGAGGACAGTGGGGGTGTTTTACACTTCACAGGGTGTATCTGACTGTGGGTCATGATATACACAGTGTGTCAGTGAGTGTGTTAATATTAATCTGTGTTCTCTGTCAGTGTGTTAATATTACTGAGGACAGTGGGGGTGTTTTACACTTCACAGGGTGTATCTGACTGTGGGTCATGATATACACAGTGTGTCAGTGAGTGTGTTAATATTAATCTGTGTTCTCTGTCAGTGTGTTAATATTACTGAGGACAGTGGGGGTGTTTTACACTTCACAGGGTGTATCTGACTCTGGGTCATGATATACACAGTGTGTCAGTGAGAGTGTTAATATTAATCTGTGTTCTCTGTCAGTGTGTTAATATTCCTGAGGACAGTGGGGGTGTTTTACACTTCACAGGGTGTATCTGGCTGTGGGTCATGATATGCACAGTGTGTCAGTGAGTGTGTTAATATTAATCTGTGTTCTCTGTCAGTGTGTTAATATTACTGAGGACAGTGGGGGTGTTTTACACTTCACAGGGTGTATCTGACTGTGGGTCATGATATACACAGTGTGTCAGTGAGTGTGTTAATATTAATCTGTGTTCTCTGTCAGTGTGTTAATATTACTGAGGACAGTGGGGGTGTTTTACACTTCACAGGGTTTATCTGACTGTGGGTCATGATATACACAGTGTGTCAGTGAGTGTGTTAATATTAATCTGTGTTCTCTGTCAGTGTGTTAATATTCCTGAGGACAGTGGGGTGTTTTACACTTCACAGGGTGTATCTGACTGTGGGTCATGATGTACACAGTGTGTCAGTGAGTGTGTTAATATTAATCTGTGTTCTCTGTCAGTGTGTTAATATTACTGAGGACAGTGGGGGTGTTTTACACTTCACAGGGTTTATCTGACTGTGGGTCATGATATACACAGTGTGTCAGTGAGTGTGTTAATATTAATCTGTGTTCTCTGTCAGTGTGTCAATATTCCTGAGGACAGTGGGGGTGTTTTACACTTCACAGGGTGTATCTGACTATGGGTCATGATGTACAAAGTGTGTCAGTGAGTGTGTTAATATTAATCTGTGTTCTCTGTCAGTGTGTTAATATTACTGAGGACAGTGGGTATGTTTTACACTTCACAGGGTGTATCTGACTGTGGGTCAAGATATACACAGTGTGTCAGTGAGTGTGTTAATATTAATCTGTGTTCTCTGTCAGTGTGTTAATATTCCTGAGGACAGTGGGGGTGTTTTACACTTCACAGGGTGTATCTGACTATGGGTCATGATGTACAAAGTGTGTCAGTGAGTGTGTTAATATTAATCTGTGTTCTCTGACAGTGTGTTAATATTACTGAGGACAGTGGGGGTGTTTTACACTTCACAGGGTGTATCTGACTCTGGGTCATGATGTACACAGTATGTCAGTGAGTGTGTTAATATTAATCTGTGTTCTCTGTCAGTGTGTTAATATTCCTGAGGACAGTGGGGGTGTTTTACACTTCACAGGGTTTATCTGACTGTGGGTCATGATATACACAGTGTGTCAGTGAGTGTGTTAATATTAATCTGTGTTCTCTGTCAGTGTGCTAATATTGCTGAGGACAGTGGGGGTGTTTTACACTTCACAGGGTGCATCTGACTGTGGGTCATGATATACACAGTGTGTCAGTGAGTGTGTTAATATTAATCTGTGTTCTCTGTCAGTGTGTTAATATTACTGAGGACAGTGGGGGTGTTTTACACTTCACAGGGTGTATCTGACTGTGGGTCATGATATACACAGTGTGTCAGTGAGTGTGTTAATATTAATCTGTGTTCTCTGTCAGTGTGTTAGTATTCCTGAGGACAGTGGGGATGTTTTACACTTCACAGGGTGTATCTGACTGTGGGTCATGATATACACAGTGTGTCAGTGAGTGTGTTAATATTAATCTGTGTTCTCTGTCAGTGTGTTAATATTACTGAGGACAGTGGGGGTGTTTTACACTTCACAGGGTGTATCTGACTGTGGGTCATGATGTACACAGTGTGTCAGTGAGTGTGTTAATATTAATCTGTGTTCTCTGTCAGTGTGTTAATATTCCTGAGGACAGTGGGGGTGTTTTACACTTCACAGGGTGTATCTGACTGTGGGTCATGATATACACAGTGTGTCAGTGAGAGTGTTAATATTAATCTGTGTTCTCTGTCAGTGTGTTAATATTACTGAGGACAGTGGGGGTGTTTTACACTTCACAGGGTTTATCTGACTGTGGGTCATGATATACACAGTGTGTCAGTGAGTGTGTTAATATTAATCCGTGTTCTCTGTCAGTGTGTTCATATTCCTGAGGACAGTGGGGGTGTTTTACACTTCACAGGGTTTATCTGACTGTGGGTCATGATACACACAGTGTGTCAGTGAGTGTGTCAATATTAATCTGTGTTCTCTGTCAGTGTGTTAATATTCCTGAGGACAGTGGGGGTGTTTTACACTTCACAGGGTTTATCTGACTGTGGGTCATGATATACACAGTGTGTCAGTGAGTGTGTTAATATTAATCTGTGTTCTCTGTCAGTGTGTTAATATTCCTGAGGACAGTGGGGGTGTTTTACACTTCACAGAGTGTATCTGACTGTGGGTCATGATATACACAGTGTGTCAGTGAGTGTGTTAATATTAATCTGTGTTCTCTGTCAATGTGTTAATATTACTGAGGACAGTGGGGATGTTTTACACTTCACAGGGTGTATCTGACTGTGGGTCATGATATACACAGTGTGTCAGTGAGTGTGTTAATATTAATCTGTGTTCTCTGTCAGTGTGTTAATATTACTGAGGACAGTGGGGGTGTTTTACACTTCACAGGGTGTATCTGACTGTGGGTCATGATATACACAGTGTGTCAGTGAGTGTGTTAATATTAATCTGTGTTCTCTGTCAGTGTGTTAATATTACTGAAGACAGTGGGGGTGTTTTACACTTCACAGGGTGTATCTGACTGTGGGTCATGATATACACAGTGTGTCAGTGAGTGTGTTAATATTAATCTGTGTTCTCTGTCAGTGTGTTAATATTGCTGAGGACAGTGGGGGTGTTTTACACTTCACAGGGTGTATCTGACTGTGGGTCATGATATACACAGTGTGTCAGTGAGTGTGTTAATATTAATCTGTGTTCTCTGTCAGTGTGTTAATATTCCTGAGGACAGTGGGGGTGTTTTACACTTCACAGGGTGTATCTGACTGTGGGTCATGATGTACACAGTGTGTCAGTGAGTGTGTTAATATTAATCTGTGTTCTCTGTCAGTGTGTTAATATTCCTGAGGACAGTGGGGGTGTTTTACACTTCACAGGGTGTATCTGACTGTGGGTCATGATATGCACAGTGTGTCAGTGAGTGTGTTAATATTAATCTGTGTTCTCTGTCAGTGTGTTAATATTACTGAGGACAGTGGGGTGTTTTACACTTCACAGGGTGTATCTGACTGTGGGTCATGATATACACAGTGTGTCAGTGAGTGTGTTAATATTAATCTGTGTTCTCTGTCAGTGTGTTAATATTACTGAGGACAGTGGGGGTGTTTTACACTTCACAGGGTGTATCTGACTGTTGGTCATGATGTACACAGTGTGTCAGTGAGTGTGTTAATATTAATCTGTGTTCTCTGTCAGTGTGTTAATATTACTGAGGACAGTGGGGATGTTTTACACTTCACAGGGTGTATCTGATTGTGGGTCATGATATACACAGTGTGTCAGTGAGTGTGTTAATATTAATCCGTGTTCTCTGTCAGTGTGTTCATATTCCTGAGGACAGTGGGGGTGTTTTACACTTCACAGGGTTTATCTGACTGTGGGTCATGATACACACAGTGTGTCAGTGAGTGTGTTAATATTAATCTGTGTTCTCTGTCAGTGTGTTAATATTTCTGAGGACAGTGGGGGTGTTTTACACTTCACAGGATGTATCTGACTGTGGGTCATGATATACACAGTGTGTCAGTGAGTGTGTTAATATTAATCTGTGTTCTCTGTCAGTGTGTTAATATTACTGAGGACAGTGGGGGTGTTTTACACTTCACAGGGTGTATCTGACTCTGGGTCATGATGTACACAGTGTGTCAGAGAGTGTGTTAATATTAATCTGTGTTCTCTGTCAGTGTGTTAATATTCCTGAGGACAGTGGGGGTGTTTTACACTTCACAGGGTGCATCTGACTGTGGGTCATGATATACACAGTGTGTCAGTGAGTGTGTTAATATTAATCTGTGTTCTCTGTCAGTGTGTTAATATTACTGAGGACAGTGGGGGTGTTTTACACTTCACAGGGTGTATCTGACTGTGGGTCATGATGTACACAGTGTGTCAGTGAGTGTGTTAATATTAATCTGTGTTCTCTGTCAGTGTGTTAATATTCCTGAGGACAGTGGGGGTGTTTTACACTTCACAGGGTGTATCTGACTGTGGGTCATGATATACACAGTGTGTCAGTGAGAGTGTTAATATTAATCTGTGTTCTCTGTCAGTGTGTTAATATTACTGAGGACAGTGGGGGTGTTTTACACTTCACAGGGTTTATCTGACTGTGGGTCATGATATACACAGTGTGTCAGTGAGTGTGTTAATATTAATCCGTGTTCTCTGTCAGTGTGTTAATATTCCTGAGGACAGTGGGGGTGTTTTACACTTCACAGGGTTTATCTGACTGTGGGTCATGATACACACAGTGTGTCAGTGAGTGTGTTAATATTAATCTGTGTTCTCTGTCAGTGTGTTAATATTCCTGAGGACAGTGGGGGTGTTTTACACTACACAGGGTTTATCTGACTGTGGGTCATGATATACACAGTGTGTCAGTGAGTTTGTTAATATTAATCTGTGTTCTCTGTCAGTGTGTTAATATTACTGAGGACAGTGGGGGTGTTTTACACTTCACAGAGTGTATCTGACTGTGGGTCATGATATACACAGTGTGTCAGTGAGTGTGTTAATATTAATCTGTGTTCTCTGTCAATGTGTTAATATTACTGAGGACAGTGGGGATGTTTTACACTTCACAGGGTGTATCTGACTGTGGGTCATGATATACACAGTGTGTCAGTGAGTGTGTTAATATTAATCTGTGTTCTCTGTCAGTGTGTTAATATTACTGAGGACAGTGGGGGTGTTTTACACTTCACAGGGTGTATCTGACTGTGGGTCATGATATACACAGTGTGTCAGTGAGTGTGTTAATATTAATCTGTGTTCTCTGTCAGTGTGTTAATATTACTGAGGACAGTGGGGGTGTTTTACACTTCACAGGGTGTATCTGACTGTGGGTCATGATATACACAGTGTGTCAGTGAGTGTGTTAATATTAATCTGTGTTCTCTGTCAGTGTGTTAATATTACTGAGGACAGTGGGGGTGTTTTACACTTCACAGGGTGTATCTGACTGTGGGTCATGATATACACAGTGTGTCAGTGAGTGTGTTAATATTAATCTGTGTTCTCTGTCAGTGTGTTAATATTCCTGAGGACAGTGGGGGTGTTTTACACTTCACAGGGTGTATCTGACTGTGGGTCATGATGTACACAGTGTGTCAGTGAGTGTGTTAATATTAATCTGTGTTCTCTGTCAGTGTGTTAATATTGCTGAGGACAGTGGGGGTGTTTTACACTTCACAGGGTGTATCTGACTCTGGGTCATGATATACACAGTGTGTCAGTGAGTGTGTTAATATTAATCTGTGTTCTCTGTCAGTGTGTTAATATTACTGAGGACAGTGGGGTGTTTTACACTTCACAGGGTTTATCTGACTGTGGGTCATGATATACACAGTGTGTCAGTGAGTGTGTTAATATTAATCTGTGTTCTCTGTCAGTGTGTTAATATTCCTGAGGACAGTGGGGGTGTTTTACACTTCACAGGGTGTATCTGACTGTGGGTCATGATGTACATAGTGTGTCAGTGAGTGTGTTAATATTAATCTGTGTTCTCTGTCAGTGTGTTAATATTACTGAGGACAGTGGGGGTGTTTTACACTTCACAGGGTGTATCTGACTCTGGGTCATGATATACACAGTGTGTCAGTGAGAGTGTTAATATTAATCTGTGTTCTCTGTCAGTGTGTTAATATTCCTGAGGACAGTGGGGGTGTTTTACACTTCACAGGGTGTATCTGGCTGTGGGTCATGATATGCACAGTGTGTCAGTGAGTGTGTTAATATTAATCTGTGTTCTCTGTCAGTGTGTTAAGATTACTGAGGACAGTGGGGGTGTTTTACACTTCACAGGGTGTATCTGACTGTGGGTCATGATATACACAGTGTGTCAGTGAGTGTGTTAATATTAATCTGTGTTCTCTGTCAGTGTGTTAATATTACTGAGGACAGTGGGGGTGTTTTACACTTCACAGGGTTTATCTGACTGTGGGTCATGATATACACAGTGTGTCAGTGAGTGTGTTAATATTAATCTGTGTTCTCTGTCAGTGTGTTAATATTCCTGAGGACAGTGGGGTGTTTTACACTTCACAGGGTGTATCTGACTGTGGGTCATGATGTACACAGTGTGTCAGTGAGTGTGTTAATATTAATCTGTGTTCTCTGTCAGTGTGTTAATATTACTGAGGACAGTGGGGGTGTTTTACACTTCACAGGGTTTATCTGACTGTGGGTCATGATATACACAGTGTGTCAGTGAGTGTGTTAATATTAATCTGTGTTCTCTGTCAGTGTGTTAATATTCCTGAGGACAGTGGGGGTGTTTTACACTTCACAGGGTGTATCTGACTATGGGTCATGATGTACAAAGTGTGTCAGTGAGTGTGTTAATATTAATCTGTGTTCTCTGTCAGTGTGTTAATATTACTGAGGACAGTGGGGGTGTTTTACACTTCACAGGGTGTATCTGACTCTGGGTCATGATGTACACAGTATGTCAGTGAGTGTGTTAATATTAATCTGTGTTCTCTGTCAGTGTGTTAATATTCCTGAGGACAGTGGGGGTGTTTTACACTTCACAGGGTTTATCTGACTGTGGGTCATGATATACACAGTGTGTCAGTGAGTGTGTTAATATTAATCTGTGTTCTCTGTCAGTGTGCTAATATTGCTGAGGACAGTGGGGGTGTTTTACACTTCACAGGGTGCATCTGACTGTGGGTCATGATATACACAGTGTGTCAGTGAGTGTGTTAATATTAATCTGTGTTCTCTGTCAGTGTGTTAATATTACTGAGGACAGTGGGGGTGTTTTACACTTCACAGGGTGTATCTGACTGTGGGTCATGATATACACAGTGTGTCAGTGAGTGTGTTAATATTAATCTGTGTTCTCTGTCAGTGTGTTAGTATTCCTGAGGACAGTGGGGATGTTTTACACTTCACAGGGTGTATCTGACTGTGGGTCATGATATACACAGTGTGTCAGTGAGTGTGTTAATATTAATCTGTGTTCTCTGTCAGTGTGTTAATATTACTGAGGACAGTGGGGGTGTTTTACACTTCACAGGGTGTATCTGACTGTGGGTCATGATGTACACAGTGTGTCAGTGAGTGTGTTAATATTAATCTGTGTTCTCTGTCAGTGTGTTCATATTCCTGAGGACAGTGGGGGTGTTTTACACTTCACAGGGTTTATCTGACTGTGGGTCATGATACACACAGTGTGTCAGTGAGTGTGTTAATATTAATCTGTGTTCTCTGTCAGTGTGTTAATATTACTGAGGACAGTGGGGGTGTTTTACACTTCACAGAGTGTATCTGACTGTGGGTCATGATATACACAGTGTGTCAGTGAGTGTGTTAATATTAATCTGTGTTCTCTGTCAATGTGTTAATATTACTGAGGACAGTGGGGATGTTTTACACTTCACAGGGTGTATCTGACTGTGGGTCATGATATACACAGTGTGTCAGTGAGTGTGTTAATATTAATCTGTGTTCTCTGTCAGTGTGTTAATATTACTGAGGACAGTGGGGGTGTTTTACACTTCACAGGGTGTATCTGACTGTGGGTCATGATATACACAGTGTGTCAGTGAGTGTGTTAATATTAATCTGTGTTCTCTGTCAGTGTGTTAATATTACTGAAGACAGTGGGGGTGTTTTACACTTCACAGGGTGTATCTGACTGTGGGTCATGATATACACAGTGTGTCAGTGAGTGTGTTAATATTAATCTGTGTTCTCTGTCAGTGTGTTAATATTGCTGAGGACAGTGGGGGTGTTTTACACTTCACAGGGTGTATCTGACTGTGGGTCATGATATACACAGTGTGTCAGTGAGTGTGTTAATATTAATCTGTGTTCTCTTTCAGTGTGTTAATATTCCTGAGGACAGTGGGGGTGTTTTACACTTCACAGGGTGTATCTGACTGTGGGTCATGATGTACACAGTGTGTCAGTGAGTGTGTTAATATTAATCTGTGTTCTCTGTCAGTGTGTTAATATTCCTGAGGACAGTGGGGGTGTTTTACACTTCACAGGGTGTATCTGACTGTGGGTCATGATATGCACAGTGTGTCAGTGAGTGTGTTAATATTAATCTGTGTTCTCTGTCAGTGTGTTAATATTACTGAGGACAGTGGGGTGTTTTACACTTCACAGGGTGTATCTGACTGTGGGTCATGATATACACAGTGTGTCAGTGAGTGTGTTAATATTAATCTGTGTTCTCTGTCAGTGTGTTAATATTCCTGAGGACAGTGGGGGTGTTTTACACTTCACAGGGTGTATCTGACTGTGGGTCATGATGTACATAGTGTGTCAGTGAGTGTGTTAATATTAATCTGTGTTCTCTGTCAGTGTGTTAATATTCCTGAGGACAGTGGGGGTGTTTTACACTTCACAGGGTGTATCTGGCTGTGGGTCATGATATGCACAGTGTGTCAGTGAGTGTGTTAATATTAATCTGTGTTCTCTGTCAGTGTGTTCATATTCCTGAGGACAGTGGGGGTGTTTTACACTTCACAGGGTTTATCTGACTGTGGGTCATGATACACACAGTGTGTCAGTGAGTGTGTCAATATTAATCTGTGTTCTCTGTCAGTGTGTTAATATTCCTGAGGACAGTGGGGGTGTTTTACACTTCACAGGGTTTATCTGACTGTGGGTCATGATATACACAGTGTGTCAGTGAGTGTGTTAATATTAATCTGTGTTCTCTGTCAGTGTGTTAATATTACTGAGGACAGTGGGGGTGTTTTACACTTCACAGAGTGTATCTGACTGTGGGTCATGATATACACAGTGTGTCAGTGAGTGTGTTAATATTAATCTGTGTTCTCTGTCAATGTGTTAATATTACTGAGGACAGTGGGGATGTTTTACACTTCACAGGGTGTATCTGACTGTGGGTCATGATATACACAGTGTGTCAGTGAGTGTGTTAATATTAATCTGTGTTCTCTGTCAGTGTGTTAATATTACTGAGGACAGTGGGGGTGTTTTACACTTCACAGGGTGTATCTGACTGTGGGTCATGATATACACAGTGTGTCAGTGAGTGTGTTAATATTAATCTGTGTTCTCTGTCAGTGTGTTAATATTACTGAAGACAGTGGGGGTGTTTTACACTTCACAGGGTGTATCTGACTGTGGGTCATGATATACACAGTGTGTCAGTGAGTGTGTTAATATTAATCTGTGTTCTCTGTCAGTGTGTTAATATTGCTGAGGACAGTGGGGGTGTTTTACACTTCACAGGGTGTATCTGACTGTGGGTCATGATATACACAGTGTGTCAGTGAGTGTGTTAATATTAATCTGTGTTCTCTGTCAGTGTGTTAATATTCCTGAGGACAGTGGGGGTGTTTTACACTTCACAGGGTGTATCTGACTGTGGGTCATGATATGCACAGTGTGTCAGTGAGTGTGTTAATATTAATCTGTGTTCTCTGTCAGTGTGTTAATATTCCTGAGGACAGTGGGGGTGTTTTACACTTCACAGGGTGTATCTGACTGTGGGTCATGATATGCACAGTGTGTCAGTGAGTGTGTTAATATTAATCTGTGTTCTCTGTCAGTGTGTTAATATTACTGAGGACAGTGGGGTGTTTTACACTTCACAGGGTGTATCTGACTGTGGGTCATGATATACACAGTGTGTCAGTGAGTGTGTTAATATTAATCTGTGTTCTCTGTCAGTGTGTTAATATTCCTGAGGACAGTGGGGGTGTTTTACACTTCACAGGGTGTATCTGACTGTGGGTCATGATGTACATAGTGTGTCAGTGAGTGTGTTAATATTAATCTGTGTTCTCTGTCAGTGTGTTAATATTACTGAGGACAGTGGGGGTGTTTTACACTTCACAGGGTGTATCTGACTCTGGGTCATGATATACACAGTGTGTCAGTGAGAGTGTTAATATTAATCTGTGTTCTCTGTCAGTGTGTTAATATTCCTGAGGACAGTGGGGGTGTTTTACACTTCACAGGGTGTATCTGGCTGTGGGTCATGATATGCACAGTGTGTCAGTGAGTGTGTTAATATTAATCTGTGTTCTCTGTCAGTGTGTTAATATTACTGAGGACAGTGGGGGTGTTTTACACTTCACAGGGTGTATCTGACTGTGGGTCATGATATACACAGTGTGTCAGTGAGTGTGTTAATATTAATCTGTGTTCTCTGTCAGTGTGTTAATATTACTGAGGACAGTGGGGGTGTTTTACACTTCACAGGGTTTATCTGACTGTGGGTCATGATATACACAGTGTGTCAGTGAGTGTGTTAATATTAATCTGTGTTCTCTGTCAGTGTGTTAATATTCCTGAGGACAGTGGGGTGTTTTACACTTCACAGGGTGTATCTGACTGTGGGTCATGACATACACAGTGTGCCAGTGAGTGTGTTAATATTAATCTGTGTTCTCTGTCAGTGTGTTAATATTACTGAGGACAGTGGGGGTGTTTTACACTTCACAGGGTCTATCTGACTGTGGGTCATGATATACACAGTGTGTCAGTGAGTGTGTTAATATTAATCTGTGTTCTCTGTCAGTGTGTTAATATTCCTGAGGACAGTGGGGGTGTTTTACACTTCACAGGGTGTATCTGACTATGGGTCATGATGTACAAAGTGTGTCAGTGAGTGTGTTAATATTAATCTGTGTTCTCTGTCAGTGTGTTAATATTACTGAGGACAGTGGGGATGTTTTACACTTCACCGGGTGTATCTGACTGTGGGTCATGATGTACACAGTGTGTCAGTGAGTGTGTTAATATTAATCTGTGTTCTCTGTCAGTGTGTTAATATTCCTGAGGACAGTGGGGGTGTTTTACACTTCACAGGGTGTATCTGACTATGGGTCATGATGTACAAAGTGTGTCAGTGAGTGTGTTAATATTAATCTGTGTTCTCTGTCAGTGTGTTAATATTACTGAGGACAGTGGGGGTGTTTTACACTTCACAGGGTGTATCTGACTGTGGGTCATGATTTACACAGTGTGTCAGTGAGTGTGTTAATATTAATCTGTGTTCTCTGTCAGTGTGTTAATATTACTGAGGACAGTGGGGGTGTTTTACACTTCACAGGGTGTATCTGACAGTGGGTCATGATATACACAGTGTGTCAGTGAGTGTGTTAATATTAATCTGTGTTCTCTGTCAGTGTGTTAATATTACTGAGGACAGTGGGGGTGTTTTACACTTCACAGGGTGTATCTGACTGTGGGTCATGATATACGCAGTGTGTCAGTGAGTGTGTTAATATTAATCTGTGTTCTCTGTCAGTGTGTTAATATTCCTGAGGACAGTGGGGGTGTTTTACACTTCACAGGGTGTATCTGACTATGGGTCATGATGTACAAAGTGTGTCAGTGAGTGTGTTAATATTAATCTGTGTCCTCTGTCAGTGTGTTAATATTACTGAGGACAGTGGGGGTGTTTTACACTTCACAGGGTGTATTTGACTGTGGGTCATGATATACACAGTGTGTCAGTGAGTGTGTTAATATTAATCTGTGTTCTCTGTCAGTGTGTTAATATTACTGAGGACAGTGGGGGTGTTTTACACTTCACAGGGTGTATCTGACTGTGGGTCATGATATACACAGTGTGTCAGTGAGTGTGTTAATATTAATCTGTGTTCTCTGTCAGTGTGTTAATATTACTGAGGACAGTGGGGGTGTTTTACACTTCACAGGGTGTATCTGACTGTGGGTCATGATATACACAGTGTGTCAGTGAGTGTGTTAATATTAATCTGTGTTCTCTGTCAGTGTGTTAATATTCCTGAGGACAGTGGGGGTGTTTTACACTTCACAGGGTGTATCTGACTATGGGTCATGATGTACAAAGTGTGTCAGTGAGTGTGTTAATATTAATCTGTGTTCTCTGTCAGTGTGTTAATATTACTGAGGACAGTGGGGGTGTTTTACACTTCACAGGGTGTATCTGACTGTGGGTCATGATTTACACAGCGTGTCAGTGAGTGTGTTAATATTAATCTGTGTTCTCTGTCAGTGTGTTAATATTACTGAGGACAGTGGGGGTGTTTTACACTTCACAGCGTGTATCTGACTGTGGGTCATGATATACACAGTGTGTCAGTGAGTGTGTTAATATTAATCTGTGTTCTCTGTCAGTGTGTTAATATTACTGAGGACAGTGGGGGTGTTTTACACTTCACAGGGTGTATCTGACTGTGGGTCATGATATACACAGTGTATCAGTGAGTGTGTTAATATTAATCTGTGTTCTCTGTCAGTGTGTTAATATTACTGAGGACAGTGGGGGTGTTTTACACTTCACAGGGTGTATCTGACTGTGGGTCATGATATACACAGTGTGTCAGTGAGTGTGTTAATATTAATCTGTGTTCTCTGTCAGTGTGTTAATATTCCTGAGGACAGTGGGGGTGTTTTACACTTCACAGGGTGTATCTGACTATGGGTCATGATGTACAAAGTGTGTCAGTGAGTGTGTTAATATTAATCTGTGTCCTCTGTCAGTGTGTTAATATTACTGAGGACAGTGGGGGTGTTTTACACTTCACAGGGTGTATCTGACTGTGGGTCATGATATACACAGTGTGTCAGTGAGTGTGTTAATATTAATCTGTGTTCTCTGTCAGTGTGTTAATATTACTGAGGACAGTGGGGGTGTTTTACACTTCACAGGGTGTATCTGACTGTGGGTCATGATGTACACAGTGTGTCAGTGAGTGTGTTAATATTAATCTGTGTTCTCTGTCAGTGTGTTAATATTACTGAGGACAGTGGGGGTGTTTTACACTTCACAGGGTTTATCTGACTGTGGGTCATGATATACACAGTCTGTCAGTGAGTGTGTTAATATTAATCTGTGTTCTCTGTCAGTGTGTTAATATTCCTGAGGACAGTGGGGGTGTTTTACACTTCACAGGGTGTATCTGGCTGTGGGTCATGATATACACAGTGTGTCAGTGAGAGTGTTAATATTAATCTGTGTTCTCTGTCAGTGTGTTAATATTACTGAGGACAGTGGGGATGTTTTACACTTCACAGGGTGTATCTGACTGTGGGTCATGATATACACAGTGTGTCAGTGAGTGTGTTAATATTAATCTGTGTTCTCTGTCAGTGTGTTACTATTCCTGAGGACAGTGGGGGTGTTTTACACTTCACAGGGTGTATCTGACTGTGGGTCATGATATACACAGTGTGTCAGTGAGTGTGTTAATATTAATCTGTGTTCTCTGTCAGTGTGTTAATATTCCTGATGACAGTGGGGGTGTTTTACACTTCACAGGGTGTATCTGACTGTGGGTCATGATATACGCAATGTGTCAGTGAGTGTGTTAATATTAATCTGTGTTCTCTGTCAGTGTGTTAATATTCCTGAGGACAGTGGGGGTGTTTTACACTTCACAGGGTGTATCTGACTATGGGTCATGATGTACAAAGTGTGTCAGTGAGTGTGTTAATATTAATCTGTGTTCTCTGTCAGTGTGTTAATATTACTGAGGACAGTGGGGGTGTTTTACACTTCACAGGGTGTATCTGACTGTGGGTCATGATTTACACAGTGTGTCAGTGAGTGTGTTAATATTAATCTGTGTTCTCTGTCAGTGTGTTAATATTACTGAGGACAGTGGGGGTGTTTTACACTTCACAGGGTGTATCTGACTGTGGGTCATGATATACACAGTGTGTCAGTGAGTGTGTTAATATTAATCTGTGTTCTCTGTCAGTGTGTTAATATTACTGAGGACAGTGGGGGTGTTTTACACTTCACAGGGTGTATCTGACTGTGGGTCATGATATACACAGTGTGTCAGTGAGTGTGTTAATATTAATCTGTGTTCTCTGTCAGTGTGTTAATATTACTGAGGACAGTGGGGGTGTTTTACACTTCACAGGGTGTATCTGACTGTTGGTCATGATGTACACAGTGTGTCAGTGAGTGTGTTAATATTAATCTGTGTTCTCTGTCAGTGTGTTAATATTACTGAGGACAGTGGGGGTGTTTTACACTTCACAGGGTGTATCTGACTGTGGGTCATGATATACACAGTGTGTCAGTGAGTGTGTTAATATTAATCTGTGTTCTCTGTCAGTGTGTTAATATTCCTGAGGACAGTGGGGGTGTTTTACACTTCACAGGGTGTATCTGACTGTGGGTCATGATGTACACAGTGTGTCAGTGAGTGTGTTAATATTAATCTGTTTTCTCTGTCAGTGTGTTAATATTCCTGAGGACAGTGGGGGTGTTTTACACTTCGCAGGGTGTATCTGACTCTAAGTCATGATGTACACAGTGTGTCAGTGAGTGTGTTAATATTAATCTGTGTTCTCTGTCAGTGTGTTAATATTCCTGAGGACAGTGGGGGTGTTTTACACTTCACAGGGTGTATCTGACTGTGGGTCATGATATACACAGTGTGTCAGTGAGTGTGTTAATATTAATCTGTGTTCTCTGTCAGTGTGTTAATATTACTGAGGACAGTGGGGGTGTTTTACACTTCACAGGGTGTATCTGACTGTGGGTCATGATATACACAGTGTGTCAGTGAGTGTGTTAATATTAATCTGTGTTCTCTGTCAGTGTGTTAATATTCCTGAGGACAGTGGGGGTGTTTTACACTTCACAGGGTGTATCTGGCTGTGGGTCATGATATACACAGTGTGTCAGTGAGAGTGTTAATATTAATCTGTGTTCTCTGTCAGTGTGTTAATATTACTGAGGACAGTGGGGATGTTTTACACTTCACAGGGTGTATCTGACTGTGGGTCATGATATACACAGTGTGTCAGTGAGTGTGTTAATATTAATCTGTGTTCTCTGTCAGTGTGTTACTATTCCTGAGGACAGTGGGGGTGTTTTACACTTCACAGGGTGTATCTGACTGTGGGTCATGATATACACAGTGTGTCAGTGAGTGTGTTAATATTAATCTGTGTTCTCTGTCAGTGTGTTAATATTCCTGAGGATTGTGGGGATGTTTTACACTTCACAGGGTGCATCTGACTGTGGGTCATGACATACACAGTGTGTCAGTGAGTGTGTTAATATTAATCTGTGTTCTCTGTCAGTGTGTTAATATTACTGAGGACAGTGGGGGTGTTTTACTCTTCACCGGGTGTATCTGAATGTGGGTCATGATATACACAGTGTGTCAGTGAGTGTGTAAATATTAATCTGTGTTCTCTGTCAGTGTGTTAATATTCCTGAGGACAGTGGGGGTGTTTTACACTTCACAGGGTGTATCTGACTGTGGGTCAT
Organism: Heterodontus francisci; assembly: GCF_036365525.1. NCBI lineage: Eukaryota > Metazoa > Chordata > Chondrichthyes > Heterodontiformes > Heterodontidae > Heterodontus > Heterodontus francisci. Next base: position 617,500 of record NW_027142343.1, read on the forward strand.
GAAATACACAGTGTGTCAGTGAGTGTGTTAATATTAATCTGTGTTCTCTGTCAGTGTGTTAATATTACTGAGGACAGTGGGGGTGTTTTACACTTCACAGGGTGTATCTGACTGTGGGTCATGATATACACAGTGTGTCAGTGAGTGTGTTAATATTAATCTGTGTTCTCTGTCAGTGTGTTAATATTCCTGAGGACAGTGGGGGTGTTTTACACTTCACAGGGTGTATCTGACTGTGGGTCATGATATACACAGTGTGTCGGTGAGTGTGTTAATATTAATCTGTGTTCTCTGTCAGTGTGTTAATATTCCTGATGACAGTGGGGGTGTTTTACACTTCACAGGGTGTATCTGACTGTGGGTCATGATATACGCAGTGTGTCAGTGAGTGTGTTAATATTAATCTGTGTTCTCTGTCAGTGTGTTAATATTCCTGAGGACAGTGGGGGTGTTTTACACTTCACAGGGTGTATCTGACTATGGGTCATGATGTACAAAGTGTGTCAGTGAGTGTGTTAATATTAATCTGTGTTCTCTGTCAGTGTGTTAATATTACTGAGGACAGTGGGGGTGTTTTACACTTCACAGGGTGTATCTGACTGTGGGTCATGATATACACAGTGTGTCAGTGAGTGTGTTAATATTAATCTGTGTTCTCTGTCAGTGTGTTAATATTACTGAGGACAGTGGGGATGTTTTACACTTCACAGGGTGTATCTGACTGTGGGTCATGATATACACAGTGTGTCAGTGAGTGTGTTAATATTAATCTGTGTTCTCTGTCAGTGTGTTAATATTCCTGAGGACAGTGGGGGTGTTTTACACTTCACAGGGTGTATCTGACTGTGGGTCATGATGTACACAGTGTGTCAGTGAGTGTGTTAATATTAATCTGTGTTCTCTGTCAGTGTGTTAATATTCCTGAGGACAGTGGGGGTGTTTTACACTTCACAGGGTGTATCTGACTGTGGGTCATGATATACACAGTGTGTCAGTGAGTGTGTTAATATTAATCTGTGTTCTCTGTCAGTGTGTTAATATTACTGAGGACAGTGGGGGTGTTTTACACTTCACAGGGTGTATCTGACTGTGGGTCATGATATACACAGTGTGTCAGTGAGTGTGTTAATATTAATCTGTGTTCTCTGTCAGTGTGTTAATATTCCTGAGGATAGTGGGGATGTTTTACACTTCACAGGGTGCATCTGACTGTGGGTCATGACATACACAGTGTGTCAGTGAGTGTGTTAATATTAATCTGTGTTCTCTGTCAGTGTGTTAATATTACTGAGGACAGTGGGGGTGTTTTACTCTTCACCGGGTGTATCTGAATGTGGGTCATGATATACACAGTGTGTCAGTGAGTGTGTAAATATTAATCTGTGTTCTCTGTCAGTGTGTTAATATTCCTGAGGACAGTGGGGGTGTTTTACACTTCACAGGGTGTATCTGACTGTGGGTCATGAAATACACAGTGTGTCAGTGAGTGTGTTAATATTAATCTGTGTTCTCTGTCAGTGTGTTAATATTACTGAGGACAGTGGGGGTGTTTTACACTTCACAGGGTGTATCTGACTGTGGGTCATGATATACACAGTGTGTCAGTGAGTGTGTTAATATTAATCTGTGTTCTCTGTCAGTGTGTTAATATTCCTGAGGACAGTGGGGGTGTTTTACACTTCACAGGGTGTATCTGACTGTGGGTCATGATATACACAGTGTGTCAGTGAGTGTGTTAATATTAATCTGTGTTCTCTGTCAGTGTGTTAATATTCCTGAGGACAGTGGGGGTGTTTTACACTTCACAGGGTGTATCTGACTGTGGGTCATGATGTACACAGTGTGTCAGTGAGTGAGTTAATATTAATCTGTGTTCTCTGTCAGTGTGTTAATATTGCTGAGGACAGTGGGGGTGTTTTACACTTCACAGGGTGTATCTGACTGTGGGTCATGATGTACACAGTGTGTCAGTGAGTGTGTTAATATTAATCTGTGTTCTCTGTCAGTGTGTTAATATTACTGAGGACAGTGGGGGTGTTTTACACTTCACAGGGTGTATCTGACTGTGGGTCATGATGTACACAGTGTGTCAGTGAGTGTGTTAATATTAATCTGTGTTCTCTGTCAGGTGTTAATATTACTGAGGACAGTGGGGGTGTTTTACACTTCACAGGGTGTATCTGACTATGGGTCATGATATACACAGTGTGTCGGTGAGTGTGTTAATATTAATCTGTGTTCTCTGTCAGTGTGTTAATATTCCTGATGACAGTGGGGGTGTTTTACACTTCACAGGGTGTATCTGACTGTGGGTCATGATATACGCAGTGTGTCAGTGAGTGTGTTAATATTAATCTGTGTTCTCTGTCAGTGTGTTAATATTCCTGAGGACAGTGGGGGTGTTTTACACTTCACAGGGTGTATCTGACTATGGGTCATGATGTACAAAGTGTGTCAGTGAGTGTGTTAATATTAATCTGTGTTCTCTGTCAGTGTGTTAATATTACTGAGGACAGTGGGGGTGTTTTACACTTCACAGGGTGTATCTGACTGTGGGTCATGATATACACAGTGTGTCAGTGAGTGTGTTAATATTAATCTGTGTTCTCTGTCAGTGTGTTAATATTACTGAGGACAGTGGGGGTGTTTTACACTTCACAGGGTGTATCTGACTGTGGGTCATGATATACACAGTGTGTCAGTGAGTGTGTTAATATTAATCTGTGTTCTCTGTCAGTGTGTTAATATTCCTGAGGACAGTGGGGGTGTTTTACACTTCACAGGGTTTATCTGACTGTGGGTCATGATGTACACAGTGTGTCAGTGAGTGTGTTAATATTAATCTGTGTTCTCTGTCAGTGTGTTAATATTACTGAGGACAGTGGGGGTGTTTTACACTTCACAGGGTTTATCTGACTGTGGGTCATGACATACACAGTGTGTCAGTGAGTGTGTTAATATTAATCTGTGTTCTCTGTCAGTGTGTTAATATTACTGAGGACAGTGGGGGTGTTTTACACTTCACAGGGTGTATCTGACTGTGGGTCATGATATACACAGTGTGTCAGTGAGTGTGTTAATATTAATTTGTGTTCTCTGTCAGTGTGTTAATATTCCTGAGGACAGTGGGGGTGTTTTACACTTCACAGGGTTTATCTGACTGTGGGTCATGATGTACACAGTGTGTCAGTGAGTGTGTTAATATTAATCTGTGTTCTCTGTCAGTGTGTTAATATTCCTGAGGACAGTGGGGGTGTTTTACACTTCACAGGGTTTATCTGGCTGTGGGTCATGATGTACACAGTGTGTCAGTGAGTGTGTTAATATTAATCTGTGTTCTCTGTCAGTGTGTTAATATTACTGAGGACAGTGGGGATGTTTTACACTTCACAGGGTGTATCTGGCTGTGGGTCATGATATACACAGTGTGTCAGTGAGTGTGTTAATATTAATCTGTGTTCCCTGTCAGTGTGTTAATATTACTGAGGACAGTGGGGGTGTTTTACACTTCACAGGGTTTATCTGGCTGTGGGTCATGATATACACAGTGTGTCAGTGAGTGTGTTAATATTAATCTGTGTTCTCTGTCAGTGTGTTAATATTACTGAGGACAGTGGGGATGTTTTACACTTCACAGGGTGTATCTGACTGTGGGTCATGATATGCACAGTGTGTCAGTGAGTGTGTTAATATTAATCTGTGTTCTCTGTCAGTGTGTTAATATTACTGAGGACAGTGGGGATGTTTTACACTTCACAGGGTGTATCTGGCTGTGGGTCATGATATACACAGTGTGTCAGTGAGTGTGTTAATATTAATCTGTGTTCCCTGTCAGTGTGTTAATATTACTGAGGACAGTGGGGGTGTTTTACACTTCACAGGGTTTATCTGGCTGTGGGTCATGATATACACAGTGTGTCAGTGAGTGTGTTAATATTAATCTGTGTTCTCTGTCAGTGTGTTAATATTACTGAGGACAGTGGGGATGTTTTACACTTCACAGGGTGTATCTGACTGTGGGTCATGATATACACAGTGTGTCAGTGAGTGTGTTAATATTAATCTGTGTTCTCTGTCAGTGTGTTAATATTCCTGAGGACAGTGGGGGTGTTTTACACTTCATAGGGTGTATCTGACTGTGGGTCATGATATACACAGTGTGTCAGTGAGTGTGTTAATATTAATCTGTGTTCTCTGTCAGTGTGTTAATATTACTGAGGACAGTGGGGGTGTTTTACACTTCATAGGGTGTATCTGATTGTGGGTCATGATATACACAGTGTGTCAGTGAGTGTGTTAATATTAATCTGTGTTCTCTGTCAGTGTGTTAATATTCCTGAGGACAGTGGGGGTGTTTTACACTTCACAGGGTGTATCTGACTGTGGGTCATGATATACACAGTGTGTCAGTGAGTGTGTTAATATTAATCTGTGTTCTCTGTCAGTGTGTTAATATTCCTGAGGACAGTGGGGGTGTTTTACACTTCACAGGGTTTATCTGACTGTGGGTCATGATGTACACAGTGTGTCAGTGAGTGTGTTAATATTAATCTGTGTTCTCTGTCAGTGTGTTAATATTACTGAGGACAGTGGGGGTGTTTTACACTTCACAGGGTTTATCTGACTGTGGGTCATGACATACACAGTGTGTCAGTGAGTGTGTTAATATTAATCTGTGTTCTCTGTCAGTGTGTTAATATTACTGAGGACAGTGGGGGTGTTTTACACTTCACAGGGTGTATCTGACTGTGGGTCATGATATACACAGTGTGTCAGTGAGTGTGTTAATATTAATTTGTGTTCTCTGTCAGTGTGTTAATATTCCTGAGGACAGTGGGGGTGTTTTACACTTCACAGGGTTTATCTGACTGTGGGTCATGATGTACACAGTGTGTCAGTGAGTGTGTTAATATTAATCTGTGTTCTCTGTCAGTGTGTTAATATTCCTGAGGACAGTGGGGATGTTTTACACTTCACAGGGTTTATCTGGCTGTGGGTCATGATATACACAGTGTGTCAGTGAGTGTGTTAATATTAATCTGTGTTCTCTGTCAGTGTGTTAATATTACTGAGGACAGTGGGGGTGTTTTACACTTCACAGGGTGTATCTGACTGTGGGTCATGATATACACAGTGTGTCAGTGAGTGTGTTAATATTAATCTGTGTTCTCTGTCAGTGTGTTAATATTACTGAGGACAGTGGGGGTGTTTTACACTTCACAGGGTTTATCTGACTGTGGGTCATGATATACACAGTGTGTCAGTGAGTGTGTTAATATTAATCTGTGTTCTCTGTCAGTGTGTTAATATTACTGAGGACAGTGGGGATGTTTTACACTTCACAGGGTGTATCTGACTGTGGGTCATGATATACACAGTGTGTCAGTGAGTGTGTTAATATTAATCTGTGTTCTCTGTCAGTGTGTTAATATTACTGAGGACAGTGGGGGTGTTTTACACTTCATAGGGTGTATCTGACTCTAGGTCATGATATACACAGTGTGTCAGTGAGTGTGTTAATATTAATCTGCGTTCTCTGTCAGTGTGTTAATATTACTGAGGACAGTGGGGGTGTTTTACACTTCATAGGGTGTATCTGACTGTGGGTCATGATATACACAGTGTGTCAGTGAGTGTGTTAATATTAATCTGTGTTCTCTGTCAGTGTGTTAATATTACTGAGGACAGTGGGGGTGTTTTACACTTCACAGGGTGTATCTGACTGTGGGTCATGATATACACAGTGTGTCAGTGAGTGTGTTAATATTAATCTGTGTTCTCTGTCAGTGTGTTAATATTCCTGAGGACAGTGGGGGTGTTTTACACTTCACAGGGTGTATCTGACTGTGGGTCATGATATACACAGTGTGTCAGTCAGTGTGTTAATATTAATCTGTGTTCTCTGTCAGTGTGTTAATATTACTGAGGACAGTGGGGGTGTTTTACACTTCACAGGGTGTATCTGACTGTGGGTCATGATATACACAGTGTGTCAGTGAGTGTGTTAATATTAATCTGTGTTCTCTGTCAGTGTGTTAATATTACTGAGGTCAGTGGGGGTGTTTTACACTTCACAGGGTGTATCTGACTGTGGGTCATGATATACACAGTGTGTCAGTGAGTGTGTTAATATTAATCTGTGTTCTCTGTCAGTGTGTTAATATTCCTGAGGACAGTGGGGGTGTTTTACACTTCACAGGGTGTATCTGACTGTGGGTCATGATATACACAGTGTGTCAGTGAGTGTTTTAATATTAATCTGTGTTCTCTGTCAGTGTGTTAATATTCCTGAGTACAGTGGGGGTGTTTTACACTTCACAGGGTGTATCTGACTGTGGGTCATGATATACACAGTGTGTCAGTGAGTGTGTTAATATTAATCTGTGTTCTCTGTCAGTGTGTTAATATTACTGAGGTCAGTGGGGGTGTTTTACACTTCACAGGGTGTATCTGACTGTGGATCATGATATACACAGTGTGTCAGTGAGTGTGTTAATATTAATCTGTGTTCTCTGTCAGTGTGTTAATATTACTGAGGACAGTGGGGGTGTTTTACACTTCACAGGGTTTATCTGACTGTGGTTCATGATGTACACAGTGTGTCAGTGAGAGTGTTAATATTAATCTGTGTTCTCTGTCAGTGTATTAATATTCCTGAGGACAGTGGGGGTGTTTTACACTTCACAGGGTGTATCTGACTGTTGGTCATGATATACACAGTGTGTCAGTGAGAGTGTTAATATTAATCTGTGTTCTCTGTCAGTGTGTTAATATTCCTGAGGACAGTGGGGTGTTTTACACTTCACAGGGTGTATCTGACTGTGGGTCATGATATACACAGTGTGTCAGTGAGTGTGTTAATATTAATCTGTGTTCTCTGTCAGCGTGTTAATATTACTGAGGACAGTGGGGGTGTTTTACACTTCACAGGGTGTATCTGACTGTGGGTCATGATATACACAGTGTGTCAGTGAGTGTGTTAATATTAATCTGTGTTCTCTGTCAGTGTGTTAATATTCCTGAGGACAGTGGGGGTGTTTTACACTTCACAGGGTTTATCTGACTGTGGGTCATGATGTACACAGTGTGTCAGTGAGTGTGTTAATATTAATCTGTGTTCTCTGTCAGTGTGTTAATATTACTGAGGACAGTGGGGGTGTTTTACACTTCACAGGGTTTATCTGGCTGTGGGTCATGATATGCACAGTGTGTCAGTGAGTGTGTTAATATTAATCTGTGTTCTCTGTCAGTGTGTTAATATTCCTGAGGACAGTGGGGGTGTTTTACACTTCACAGGGTGTATCTGACTGTGGGTCATGATGTACACAGTGTGTCAGTGAGTGTGTTAATATTAATCTGTGTTCTCTGTCAGTGTGTTAATATTACTGAGGACAGTGGGGGTGTTTTACACTTCACAGGGTGTATCTGACTCTGGGTCATGATATACACGGTGTGTCAGTGAGTGTGTTAATATTAATCTGTGTTCTCTGTCAGTGTGTTAATATTCCTGAGGACAGTGGGGGTGTTTTACACTTCACAGGGTGTATCTGACTGTGGGTCATGATATACACAGTGTGTCAGTCAGTGTGTTAATATTAATCTGTGTTCTCTGTCAGTGTGTTAATATTACTGAGGACAGTGGGGGTGTTTTACACTTCACAGGGTATATCTGACTGTGAGTCATGATATACACAGTGTGTCAGTGAGTGTGTTAATATTAATCTGTGTTCTCTGTCAGTGTGTTAATATTACTGAGGACAGTGGGGGTGTTTTACACTTCACAGGGTTTATCTGACTGTGGGTCATGATATACACAGTGTGTCAGTGAGTGTGTTAATATTAATCTGTGTTCTCTGTCAGTGTGTTAATATTACTGAGGTCAGTGGGGGTGTTTTACACTTCACAGGGTGTATCTGACTGTGGATCATGATATACACAGTGTGTCAGTGAGTGTGTTAATATTAATCTGTGTTCTCTGTCAGTGTGTTAGTATTACTGAGGACAGTGGGGGTGCTTTACACTTCACAGGGTGTATCTGACTGTGGGTCATGATATACACTGTGTGTCAGTGAGTGTGTTAATATTAATCTGTGTTCTCTGTCAGTGTGTTAATATTACTGAGGACAGTGGGGGTGTTTTACACTTCACAGGGTGTATCTGACTGTGGGTCATGATGTACACAGTGTGTCAGTGAGTGTGTCAATATTAATCTGTGTTCTCTGTCAGTGTGTTAATATTCCTGAGGACAGTGGGCGTGTTTTACACTTCACAGGGTTTATCTGACTGTGGGTCATGATGTACACAGTGTGTCAGTGAGAGTGTTAATATTAATCTGTGTTCTCTGTCAGTGTGTTAATATTCCTGAGGACAGTGGGGGTGTTTTACACTTCACAGGGTGTATCTGACTGTGGGTCATGATATACACAGTGTGTCAGTGAGAGTGTTAATATTAATCTGTGTTCTCTGTCAGTGTGTTAATATTCCTGAGGACAGTGGGGTGTTTTACACTTCACAGGGTGTATCTGACTGTGGGTCATGATATACACAGTGTGTCAGTGAGTGTGTTAATATTAATCTGTCTTCTCTGTCATTGTGTTAATATTACTGAGGACAGTGGGGGTGTTTTACACTTCACAGGGTTTATCTGGCTGTGGGTCATGATATGCACAGTGTGTCAGTGAGTGTGTTAATATTAATCTGTGTTCTCTGTCAGTGTGTTAATATTCCTGAGGACAGTGGGGGTGTTTTACACTTCACAGGGTGTATCTGACTGTGGGTCATGATGTACACAGTGTGTCAGTGAGTGTGTTAATATTAATCTGTGTTCTCTGTCAGTGTGTTAATATTACTGAGGACAGTGGGGGTGTTTTACACTTCACAGGGTGTATCTGACTCTGGGTCATGATATACACAGTGTGTCAGTGAGTGTGTTAATATTAATCTGTGTTCTCTGTCAGTGTGTTAATATTCCTGAGGACAGTGGGGGTGTTTTACACTTCACAGGGTGTATCTGACTATGGGTCATGATGTACAAAGTGTGTCAGTGAGTGTGTTAATATTAATCTGTGTTCTCTGTCAGTGTGTTAATATTACTGAGGACAGTGGGGGTGTTTTACACTTCACAGGGTATATCTGACTGTGTGTCATGATATACACAGTGTGTCAGTGAGTGTGTCAATATTAATCTGTGTTCTCTGTCAGTGTGTTAATATTACTGAGGACAGTGGGGGTGTTTTACACTTCACAGGGTTTATCTGACTGTGGGTCATGATATACACAGTGTGTCAGTGAGTGTGTTAATATTAATCTGTGTTCTCTGTCAGTGTGTTAATATGACTTAGGACAGTGGGGGTGTTTTACACTTCACAGGGTGTATCTGACTGTGAGTCATGATATACACAGTGTGTCAGTGAGTGTGTTAATATTAATCTGTGTTCTCTGTCAGTGTGTTAATATTACTGAGGACAGAGGGGATGTTTTACACTTCACAGGGTTTATCTGACTGTGGGTCATGATATACACAGTGTGTCAGTGAGTGTGTTAATATTAATCTGTGTTCTCTGTCAGTGTGTTAATATGACTGAGGACAGTGGGGGTGTTTTACACTTCACAGGGTTTATCTGACTGTGGGTCATGATGTACACAGTGTGTCAGTGAGTGTGTTAATATTAATCTGTGTTCTCTGTCAGTGTGTTAATATTCCTGAGGACAGTGGGGGTGTTTTACACTTCATAGGGTGTATCTGACTGTGGGTCATGATATACACAGTGTGTCAGTGAGTGTGTTAATATTAATCTGTGTTCTCTGTCAGTGTGTTAATATTCCTGAGGACAGTGGGGGTGTTTTACACTTCACAGGGTTTATCTGACTGTGGGTCATGATGTACACAGTGTGTCAGTGAGTGTGTTAATATTAATCTGTGTTCTCTGTCAGTGTGTTAATATTACTGAGGACAGTGGGGGTGTTTTACACTTCACAGGGTTTATCTGACTGTGGGTCATGATATACACAGTGTGTCAGTGAGTGTGTTAATATTAATCTGTGTTCTCTGTCAGTGTGTTAATATTACTGAGGACAGTGGGGATGTTTTACACTTCACAGGGTGTATCTGACTGTGGGTCATGATATACACAGTGTGTCAGTGAGTGTGTTAATATTAATCTGTGTTCTCTGTCAGTGTGATAATATTACTGAGGACAGTGGGGGTGTTTTACACTTCATAGGGTGTATCTGACTGTGGGTCATGATATACACAGTGTGTCAGTGAGTGTGTTAATATTAATCTGTGTTCTCTGTCAGTGTGTTAATATTACTGAGGACAGTGGGGGTGTTTTACACTTCACAGGGTGTATCTGACTCTGGGTCATGATATACACAGTGTGTCAGTGAGTGTGTTAATATTAATCTGTGTTCTCTGTCAGTGTGTTAATATTACTGAGGACAGTGGGGGTGTTTTACACTTCACAGGGTTTATCTGACTGTGGGTCATGATATACACAGTGTGTCAGTGAGTGTGTTAATATTAATCTGTGTTCTCTGTCAGTGTGTTAATATTACTGAGGACAGTGGGGGTGTTTTACACTTCACAGTGTGTATCTGACTGTGGGTCATGATATACACAGTGTGTCAGTGAGTGTGTTAATATTAATCTGTGTTCTCTGTCAGTGTGTTAATATTCCTGAGGACAGTGGGGGTGTTTTACACTTCAGAGGGTGTATCTGACTGTGGGTCATGACGTACACAGTGTGTCAGTGAGTGTGTTAATATTAATCTGTGTTCTCTGTCAGTGTGTTAATATTCCTGAGGACCGTGGGGGTGTTTTACACTTCACAGGGTATATCTGACTGTGGGTCATGATGTACACAGTGTGTCAGTGAGTGTGTTAATATTAATCTGTGTTCTCTGTCAGTGTGTTAATATTACTGAGGACAGTGGGGGTGTTTTACACTTCACAGGGTGTATCTGACTGTGGATCATGATATACACAGTGTGTCAGTGAGTGTGTTAATATTAATCTGTGTTCTCTGTCAGTGAGTTAATATTACTGAGGACAGTGGGGGTGTTTTACACTTCACAGGGTGTATCTGACTGTGGGTCATGATGTACACAGTGTGTCAGTGAGTGTGTTAATATTAATCTGTGTTCTCTGTCAGTGTGCTAATATTACTCAGGACAGTGGGGGTGTTTTACACTTCACAGGGTGTATCTGACTGTGGGTCATGATATACACAGTGTCAGTGAGTGTGTTAATATTAATCTGTGTTCTCTGTCAGTGTGTTAATATTACTGAGGACAGTGGGGGTGTTTTACACTTCACAGGGTGTATCTGACTGTGGGTCATGATATACACAGTGTGTCAGTGAGTGTGTTAATATTAATCTGTGTTCTCTGTCAGTGTGTTAATATTACTGAGGACAGTGGGGGTGTTTTACACTTCACAGGGTTTATCTGACTGTGGGTCATGATGTACACAGTGTGTCAGTGAGAGTGTTAATATTAATCTGTGTTCTCTGTCAGTGTGTTAATATTCCTGAGGACAGTGGGGGTGTTTTACACTTCACAGGGTGTATCTGACTGTGGGTCATGATATACACAGTGCGTCAGTGAGTGTGTTAATATTAATCTGTGTTCTCTGTCAGTGTGTTAATATTCCTGAGGACAGTGGGGGTGTTTTACACTTCACAGGGTGTATCTGACTTTGGGTCATGATATACACAGTGTGTCAGTGAGTGTGTTAATATTAATCTGTGTTCTCTGTCAGTGTGTTAATATTCCTGAGGACAGTGGGGGTGTTTTACACTTCACAGGGTGTATCTGACTGTGGGTCATGATGTACACAGTGTGTCAGTGAGTGTGTTAATATTAATCTGTGTTCTCTGTCAGTGTGTTAATATTCCTGAGGACAGTGGGGGTGTTTTACACTTCACAGGGTGTATCTGACTGTGGGTCATGATATACACAGTGTGTCAGTGAGTGTGTTAATATTAATCTGTGTTCTCTGTCAGTGTGTTAATATTACTGAGGACAGTGGGGGTGTTTTACACTTCATAGGGTGTATCTGACTCTGGGTCATGATATACACAGTGTGTCAGTGAGTGTGTTAATATTAATCTGTGTTCTCTGTCAGTGTGTTAATATTCCTGAGGACAGTGGGGGTGTTTTACACTTCACAGGGTTTATCTGACTGTGGGTCATGATGTACACAGTGTGTCAGTGAGTGTGTTAATATTAATCTGTGTTCTCTGTCAGTGTGTTAATATTACTGAGGACAGTGGGGGTGTTTTACACTTCACAGGGTTTATCTGACTGTGGGTCATGATATACACAGTGTGTCAGTGAGTGTGTTAATATTAATCTGTGTTCTCTGTCAGTGTGTTAATATTACTGAGGACAGTGGGGGTGTTTTACACTTCACAGGGTGTATCTGACTGTGGGTCATGATATACACAGTGTGTCAGTGAGTGTGTTAATATTAATTTGTGTTCTCTGTCAGTGTGTTAATATTCCTGAGGACAGTGGGGGTGTTTTACACTTCATAGGGTGTATCTGACTGTGGGTCATGATATACACAGTGTGTCAGTGAGTGTGTTAATATTAATCTGTGTTCTCTGTCAGTGTGTTAATATTACTGAGGACAGTGGGGGTGTTTTACACTTCACAGGGTTTATCTGACTGTGGGTCATGATATACACAGTGTGTCAGTGAGTGTGTTAATATTAATCTGTGTTCTCTGTCAGTGTGTTAATATTCCTGAGGACAGTGGGGGTGTTTTACACTTCACAGGGTGTATCTGACTGTGGGTCATGACGTACACAGTGTGTCAGTGAGTGTGTTAATATTAATCTGTGTTCTCTGTCAGTGTGTTAATATTCCTGAGGACAGTGGGGGTGTTTTACACTTCACAGGGTTTATCTGACTGTGGGTCATGATGTACACAGTGTGTCAGTGAGTGTGTTAATATTAATCTGTGTTCTCTGTCAGTGTGTTAATATTACTGAGGACAGTGGGGGTGTTTTACACTTCACAGGGTGTATCTGACTGTGGATCATGATATACACAGTGTGTCAGTGAGTGTGTTAATATTAATCTGTGTTCTCTGTCAGTGTGTTAATATTACTGAGGACAGTGGGGGTGTTTTACACTTCACAGGGTGTATCTGACTGTGGGTCATGATGTACACAGTGTGTCAGTGAGTGTGTTAATATTAATCTGTGTTCTCTGTCAGTGTGTTAATATTACTGAGGACAGTGGGGGTGTTTTACACTTCACAGGGTGTATCTGACTGTGGATCATGATATACACAGTGTGTCAGTGAGTGTGTTAATATTAATCTGTGTTCTCTGTCAGTGTGCTAATATTACTCAGGACAGTGGGGGTGTTTTACACTTCACAGGGTGTATCTGACTGTGGGTCATGATATACACAGTGTCAGTGAGTGTGTTAATATTAATCTGTGTTCTCTGTCAGTGTGTTAATATTACTGAGGACAGTGGGGGTGTTTTACACTTCACAGGGTGTATCTGACTGTGGGTCATGATATACACAGTGTGTCAGTGAGTGTGTTAATATTAATCTGTGTTCTCTGTCAGTGTGTTAATATTACTGAGGACAGTGGGGGTGTTTTACACTTCACAGGGTGTATCTGACTGTGGGTCATGATATACACAGTGTGTCAGTGAGTGTGTTAATATTAATCTGTGTTCTCTGTCAGTGTGTTAATATTACTGAGGACAGTGGGGGTGTTTTACACTTCACAGGGTGTATCTGGCTGTGGGTCATGATGTACACAGTGTGTCAGTGAGTGTGTCAATATTAATCTGTGTTCTCTGTCAGTGTGTTAATATTCCTGAGGACAGTGGGGGTGTTTTACACTTCACAGGGTTTATCTGACTGTGGGTCATGATGTACACAGTGTGTCAGTGAGAGTGTTAATATTAATCTGTGTTCTCTGTCAGTGTGTTAATATTCCTGAGGACAGTGGGGGTGTTTTACACTTCACAGGGTTTATCTGACTGTGGGTCATGATGTACACAGTGTGTCAGTGAGTGTGTTAATATTAATCTGTGTTCTCTGTCAGTGTGTTAATATTACTGAGGACAGTGGGGGTGTTTTACACTTCACAGGGTGTATCTGACTGTGGATCATGATATACACAGTGTGTCAGTGAGTGTGTTAATATTAATCTGTGTTCTCTGTCAGTGTGTTAATATTACTGAGGACAGTGGGGGTGTTTTACACTTCACAGGGTGTATCTGACTGTGGGTCATGATGTACACAGTGTGTCAGTGAGTGTGTTAATATTAACCTGTGTTCTCTGTCAGTGTGCTAATATTACTGAGGACAGTGGGGGTGTTTTACACTTCACACTGTGGGTCATGATATACACAGTGTCAGTGAGTGTGTTAATATTAATCTGTGTTCTCTGTCAGTGTGTTAATATTACTGAGGACAGTGGGGGTGTTTTACACTTCACAGGGTGTATCTGACTGTGGGTCATGATATACACAGTGTGTCAGTGAGTGTGTTAATATTAATCTGTGTTCTCTGTCAGTGTGTTAATATTACTGAGGACAGTGGGGGTGTTTTACACTTCACAGGGTGTATCTGACTGTGGGTCATGATATACACAGTGTGTCAGTGAGTGTGTTAATATTAATCTGTGTTCTCTGTCAGTGTGTTAATATTACTGAGGACAGTGGGGGTGTTTTACACTTCACAGGGTGTATCTGGCTGTGGGTCATGATGTACACAGTGTGTCAGTGAGTGTGTCAATATTAATCTGTGTTCTCTGTCAGTGTGTTAATATTCCTGAGGACAGTGGGGGTGTTTTACACTTCACAGGGTTTATCTGACTGTGGGTCATGATGTACATAGTGTGTCAGTGAGTGTGTTAATATTAATCTGTGTTCTCTGTCAGTGTGTTAATATTACTGAGGACAGTGGGGGTGTTTTACACTTCACAGGGTGTATCTGGCTGTGGGTCATGATGTACACAGTGTGTCAGTGAGAGTGTTAATATTAATCTGTGTTCTCTGTCAGTGTGTTAATATTCCTGAGGACAGTGGGGGTGTTTTACACTTCACAGGGTGTATCTGACTGTGGGTCATGATATACACAGTGCGTCAGTGAGTGTGTTAATATTAATCTGTGTTCTCTGTCAGTGTGTTAATATTCCTGAGGACAGTGGGGGTGTTTTACACTTCACAGGCTGTATCTGACTTTGGGTCATGATATACACAGTGTGTCAGTGAGTGTGTTAATATTAATCTGTGTTCTCTGTCAGTGTGTTAATATTACTGAGGACAGTGGGGGTGTTTTACACTTCACAGGGTGTATCTGACTGTGGGTCATGATATACACAGTGTGTCAGTGAGTGTGTTAATATTAATCTGTGTTCTCTGTCAGTGTGTTAATATTACTGAGGACAGTGGGGGTGTTTTACACTTCACAGGGTGTATCTGACTGTGGGTCATGATATACACAGTGTGTCAGTGAGTGTGTTAATATTAATCTGTGTTCTCTGTCAGTGTGTTAATATTCCTGAGGACAGTGGGGTGTTTTACACTTCACAGGGTGTATCTGACTGTGGGTCATGATTTACACAGTGTGTCAGTGAGTGTGTTAATATTAATCTGTGTTCTCTGTCAGTGTGTTAATATTACTGAGGACAGTGGGGGTGTTTTACACTTCACAGGGTGTATCTGACTCTGGGTCATGATATACACAGTGTGTCAGTGAGTGTGTTAATATTAATCTGTGTTCTCTGTCAGTGTGTTAATATTCCTGAGGACAGTAGGGGTGTTTGACACTTCACAGGGTGTATCTGACTATGGGTCATGATGTACAAAGTGTGTCAGTGAGTGTGTTAATATTAATCTGTGTTCTCTGTCAGTGTGTTAATATTACTGAGGACAGTGGGGGTGTTTTACACTTCACAGGGTGTATCTGGCTGTGGGTCATGATATACACAGTGTGTCAGTGTGTGTGTTAATATTAATCTGTGTTCTCTGTCAGTGTGTTAATATTCCTGAGGACAGTGGGGGTGTTTTACACTTCACAGGGTGTATCTGACTGTGGGTCATGATGTACACAGTGTGTCAGTGAGTGTGTTAATATTAATCTGTGTTCTCTGTCAGTGTGTTAATATTACTGAGGACAGTGGGGGTGTTTTACACTTCACAGGGTTTATCTGACTGTGAGTCATGATATACACAGTGTGTCAGTGAGTGTGTTAATATTAATC
The DNA here is from genome assembly GCF_036365525.1 of Heterodontus francisci. NCBI lineage: Eukaryota > Metazoa > Chordata > Chondrichthyes > Heterodontiformes > Heterodontidae > Heterodontus > Heterodontus francisci. Next base: position 633,743 of record NW_027142343.1, read on the forward strand.
TGTGCTCTCTGTCAGTGTGTTAATATTCCTGAGGGCAGTGGGGATGTTTTACACTTCACAGGGTGTATCTGACTGTGGGTCATGATGTACACAGTGTGTCAGTGAGTGTGTTAATATTAATCTGTGTTCTCTGTCAGTGTGTTAATATTCCTGAGGACAGTGGGGGTGTTTTACACTTCACAGGGTGTATCTGACTGTGGGTCATGATGTACACAGTGTGTCAGTGAGTGTGTTAATATTAATCTGTGTTCTCTGTCAGTGTGTTAATATTCCTGAGGACAGTGGGGGTGTTTTACACTTCACAGGGTGTATCTGACTGTGGGTCATGATGTACACAGTGTGTCAGTGAGTATGTTAATATTAATCTGTGTTCTCTGTCAGTGTGTTAATATTACTGAGGACAGTGGGGGTGTTTTACACTTCACAGGGTGTATCTGACTGTGGGTCATGATATACACAGTGTGTCAGTGAGTGTGTTAATATTAATCTGTGTTCTCTGTCAGTGTGTTAATATTACTGAGGACAGTGGGGGTGTTTTACACTTCACAGGGTGTATCTGACTGTGGGTCATGATGTACACAGTGTGTCAGTGAGTGTGTTAATATTAATCTGTGTTCTCTGTCAGTGTGTTAATATTACTGAGGACAGTGGGGGTGTTTTACACTTCACAGGGTGTATCTGACTGTGGGTCATGATGTACACAGTGTGTCAGTGAGTATGTTAATATTAATCTGTGTTCTCTGTCAGTGTGTTAATATTACTGAGGACAGTGGGGGTGTTTTACACTTCACAGGGTGTATCTGACTGTGGGTCATGATGTACACAGTGTGTCAGTGAGTGTGTTAATATTAATCTGAGTTCTCTGTCAGTGTGTTAATATTACTGAGGACAGTGGGGGTGTTTTACACTTCACAGGGTGTATCTGACTGTGGGTCATGATGTACACAGTGTGTCAGTGAGTATGTTAATATTAATCTGTGTTCTCTGTCAGTGTGTTAATATTACTGAGGACAGTGGGGGTGTTTTACACTTCACAGGGTGTACCTGACTGTGGGTCATGATATACACAGTGTGTCAGTGAGTCTGTTAATATTAATCTGTGTACTCTGTCAGTGTGTTAATATTACTGAGGACAGTGGGATGTTTTACACTTCACAGGGTGTATCTGACTGTGGGTCATGATATACACAGTGTGTCAGTGAGTGTGTTACTATTAATCTGTGTTCTCTGTCAGTGTGTTAATATTGCTGAGGACAGTGGGGGTGTTTTACACTTCACGGGGTTTATCTGACTGTGGGTCATGATATACACTGTGTGTCAGTGAGTGTGTTAATATTAATCTGTGTACTCTGTCAGTGTGTTAATATTACTGAGGACAGTGGGGGTGTTTTACACTTCACAGGGTGTATCTGACTGTGGGTCATGATATACACTGTGTGTCAGTGAGTGTGTTAATATTAATCTGTGTTCTCTGTCAGTGTGTTCATATTCCTGAGGACAGTGGGGGTGTTTTACACTTCACAGGGTGTATCTGACTGTGGGTCATGATGTACACAGTGTGTCAGTGAGTGTGTTAATATTAATCTGTGTTCACTGTCAGTGTGTTAATATTCCTCAGGACAGTGGGGGTGTTTTACACTTCACAGGGTGTATCTGACTGTGGGTCATGATGTACACAGTGTGTCAGTGAGTGTGTTAATATTAATCTGTGTTCTCTGTCAGTGTGTTAATATTACTGAGGACAGTGGGGGTGTTTTACACTTCACAGGGTTTATCTGACTGTGGGTCATGATATACACAGTGTGTCAGTGAGTGTGTTAATATTAATCTGTGTTCTCTGTCAGTGTGTTAATATGACTGAGGACAGTGGGGGTGTTTTACACTTCACAGGGTGTATCTGACTGTGGGTCATGATATACACAGTGTGTCAGTGAGTGTGTTAATATTAATCTGTGTTCTCTGTCAGTGTGTTAATATTCCTGAGGACAGTGGGGGTGTTTTACACTTCACAGGGTTTATCTGACTGAGTCATGATGTACACAGTGTGTCAGTGAGTGTGTTAATATTAATCTGTGTTCTCTGTCAGTGTGTTAATATTACTGAGGACAGTGGGGATGTTTTACACTTCACAGGGTGTATCTGACTCTGGGTCATGATATACACAGTGTGTCAGTGAGTGTGTTTATATTAATCTGTGTTCTCTGTCAGTGTGTTAATATTACTGAGGACAGTGGGGATGTTTTACACTTCACAGGGTGTACCTGACTGTGGGTCATGATGTACACAGTGTGTCAGTGAGTGTGTTAATATTAATCTGTGTTCTCTGTCAGTGTGTTAATATTCCTGAGGACAGTGGGGGTGTTTTACACTTCACAGGGTGTATCTGACTGTGGGTCATGATGTACACAGTGTGTCAGTGAGTATGTTAATATTAATCTGTGTTCTCTGTCAGTGTGTTAATATTACTGAGGACAGTGGGGGTGTTTTACACTTCACAGGGTGTATCTGACTGTGGGTCATGATATACACAGTGTGTCAGTGAGTGTGTCAATATTAATCTGTGTTCTCTGTCAGTGTGTTAATATTACTGAGGACAGTGGGGGTGTTTTACACTTCACAGGGTGTATCTGACTGTGGGTCATGATATACACAGTGTGTCAGTGAGTGTGTTAATATTAATCTGTGTTCTCTGTCAGTGTGTTAATATTACTGAGGACAGTGGGGGTGTTTTACACTTCACAGGGTGTATCTGACTGTGGGTCATGATATACACAGTGTGTCAGTGAGTGTGTTAATATTAATCTGTGTTCTCTGTCAGTGTGTTAATATTGCTGAGGACAGTGGGGGTGTTTTACACTTCACAGGGTGTATCTGACTGTGGGTCATGATATACACAGTGTGTCAGTGAGTGTGTTAATATTAATCTGTGTTCTCTGTCAGTGTGTTAATATTCCTGAGGACAGTGGGGGTGTTTTACACTTCACAGGGTGTATCTGACTGTGGGTCATGATATACACAGTGTGTCAGTGAGTGTGTTAATATTAATCTGTGTTCTCTGTCAGTGTGTTAATATTACTGAGGACAGTGGGGGTGTTTTACACTTCACAGGGTGTATCTGACTGTGGGTCATGATATACACAGTGTGTCAGTGAGTGTGTTAATATTAATCTGTGTTCTCTGTCAGTGTGTTAATATTACTGAGGACAGTGGGGGTGTTTTACACTTCACAGGGTGTATCTGACTGTGGGTCCTGATATACACAGTGTGTCAGTGAGTGTGTTAATATTAATCTGTGTTCTCTGTCAGTGTGTTAATATTGCTGAGGACAGTGGGGGTGTTTTACACTTCACAGGGTGTATCTGACTGTGGGTCATGATGTACACAGTGTGTCAGTGAGTGTGTTAATATTAATCTGTGTTCTCTGTCAGTGTGTTAATATTCCTGAGGACAGTGGGGGTGTTTTACACTTCACAGGGTGTATCTGACTGTGGGTCATGATATACACAGTGTGTCAGTGAGTGTGTTAATATTAATCTGTGTTCTCTGTCAGTGTGTTAATATTACTGAGGACAGTGGGGGTGTTTTACACTTCACAGGGTGTATCTGACTGTGGGTCATGATATACACAGTGTGTCAGTGAGTGTGTTAATATTAATCTGTGTTCTCTGTCAGTGTGTTAATATTCCTGAGGACAGTGGGGGTGTTTTACACTTCACAGGGTGTATCTGACTGTGGGTCATGATATACACAGTGTGTCAGTGAGTGTGTTAATATTAATCTGTGTTCTCTGTCTGTGTGTTAATATTACTGAGGACAGTGGGGGTGTTTTACACTTCACAGGGTGTATCTGACTGTGGGTCATGATATACACAGTGTGTCAGTGAGTGTGTTAATATTAATCTGTGTTCTCTGTCAGTGTGTTAATATTACTGAGGACAGTGGGGGTGTTTTACACTTCACAGGGTGTATCTGACTGTGGGTCATGATATACACAGTGTGTCAGTGAGTGTGTTAATATTAATCTGTGTTCTCTGTCAGTGTGTTAATATTGCTGAGGACAGTGGGGGTGTTTTACACTTCACAGGGTGTATCTGACTGTGGGTCATGATGTACACAGTGTGTCAGTGAGTGTGTTAATATTAATCTGTGTTCTCTGTCAGTGTGTTAATATTCCTGAGGACAGTGGGGGTGTTTTACACTTCACAGGGTGTATCTGACTGTGGGTCATGATATACACAGTGTGTCAGTGAGTGTGTTAATATTAATCTGTGTTCTCTGTCAGTGTGTTAATATTACTGAGGACAGTGGGGGTGTTTTACACTTCACAGTGTTTATCTGACTGTGGGTCATGATATACACAGTGTGTCAGTGAGTGTGTTAATATTAATCTGTGTTCTCTGTCTGTGTGCTAATATTACTCAGGACAGTGGGGGTGTTTTACACTTCACAGGGTTTATCTGACTGTGGGTCATGATATACACAGTGTGTCAGTGAGTGTGTTAATATTAATCTGTGTTCTCTGTCAGTGTGTTAATATTACTGAGGACAGTGGGGGTGTTTTACACTTCACAGGGATTATCTGACTGTGGGTCATGATATACACAGTGTGTCAGTGAGTGTGTTAATATTAATCTGTGTTCTCTGTCAGTGTGTTAATATTACTGAGGACAGTGGGGGTGTTTTACACTTCACAGGATGTATCTGACTGTGGGTCATGATATACACAGTGTGTCAGTGAGTGTGTTAATATTAATCTGTGTTCTCTGTCAGTGTGTTAATATTCCTGAGGACAGTGGGGGTGTTTTACACTTCACAGGGTGTATCTGACTGTGGGTCATGATATACACAGTGTGTCAGTGAGTGTGTTAATATTAATCTGTGTTCTCTGTCAGTGTGTTAATATTCCTGAGAACAGTGGGGATGTTTTACACTTCACAGGGTGTATCTGACTCTGGGTCATGATATACACAGTGTGTCAGTGAGTGTGTTAATATTAATCTGTGTTCTCTGTCAGTGTGTTAATATTACTGAGGACAGTGGGGGTGTTTTACACTTCACAGGGTGTATCTGACTCTGGGTCATGATGTGTACAGTGTGTCAGTGAGTGTGTTAATATTAATCTGTGTTCTCTGTCAGTGTGTTAATATTCCTGAGGACAGTGGGGGTGTTTTACACTTCACAGGGTGTATCTGACTGTGGGTCATGACATACACAGTGTGTCAGTGAGTGTGTTAATATTAATCTGTGTTCTCTGTCAGTGTGTTAATATTACTGAGGACAGTGGGGGTGTTTTACACTTCACAGGGTGTATCTGACTGTGGGTCATGATGTACACAGTGTGTCAGTGAGTGTGTTAATATTAATCTGTGTTCTCTGTCAGTGTGTTAATATTCCTGAGGGCAGTGGGGGTGTTTTACACTTCACAGGGTGTATCTGACTGTGGGTCATGATATACACAGTGTGTCAGTGAGTGTGTTAATATTAATCTGTGTTCTCTGTCAGTGTGTTAATATTACTGAGGACAGTGGGGGTGTTTTACACTTCACAGGGTTTATCTGACTGTGGGTCATGATATACACAGTGTGTCAGTGAGTGTGTTAATATTAATCTGTGTTCTCTGTCAGTGTGCTAATATTACTCAGGACAGTGGGGGTGTTTTACACTTCACAGGGTTTATCTGACTGTGGGTCATGATATACACAGTGTGTCAGTGAGTGTGTTAATATTAATCTGTGTTCTCTGTCAGTGTGTTAATATTACTGAGGACAGTGGGGGTGTTTTAAACTTCACAGGGATTATCTGACTGTGGGTCATGATATACACAGTGTGTCAGTGAGTGTGTTAATATTAATCTGTGTTCTCTGTCAGTGTGTTAATATTACTGAGGACAGTGGGGGTGTTTTACACTTCACAGGATGTATCTGACTGTGGGTCATGATATACACAGTGTGTCAGTGAGTGTGTTAATATTAATCTGTGTTCTCTGTCAGTGTGTTAATATTACTGAGGACAGTGGGGGTGTTTTACACTTCACAGGGTGTATCTGACTGTGGGTCATGATATACACAGTGTGTCAGTGAGTGTGTTAATATTAATCTGTGTTCTCTGTCAGTGTGTTAATATTCCTGAGGACAGTGGGGGTGTTTTACACTTCACAGGGTGTATCTGACTATGGGTCATGATATACACAGTGTGTCGGTGAGTGTGTTAATATTAATCTGTGTACTCTGTCATTGTGTTAATATTACTGAGGACAGCGGGGGTGTTTTACATTTCACAGGGTGTATCTGACTGTGGGTCATGATATACACAGTGTGTCAGTGAGTGTGTTAATATTAATCTGTGTTCTCTGTCAGTGTGTTAATATTCCTGAGGACAGTGGGGGTGTTTTACACTTCACAGGGTGTATCTGACTGTGGGTCATGATATACACAGTGTGTCAGTGAGTGTGTTAATATTAATCTGTGTTCTCTGTCAGTGTGTTAATATTCCTGAGGACAGTGGGGGTGTTTTACACTTCACAGGGTGTTTCTGACTGTGGGTCATGATATACACAGTGTGTCAGTGAGTGTGTTAATATTAATCTGTGTTCTCTGTCAGTGTGTTAATATTCCTGAGAACAGTGGGGATCTTTTACACTTCACAGGGTGTATCTGACTGTGGGTCATGATATACACAGTGTGTCAGTGAGTGTGTTAATATTAATCTGTGTTCTCTGTCAGTGTGTTAATATTCCTGAGGACAGTGGGGGTGTTTTACACTTCACAGGGTGTATCTGACTGTGGGTCATGATGTACACAGTGTGTCAGTGAGTGTGTTAATATTAATCTGTGTTCTCTGTCAGTGTGTTAATATTCCTGAGGGCAGTGGGGGTGTTTTACACTTCACAGGGTGTATCTGACTGTGGGTCATGATGTACACAGTGTGTCAGTGAGTGTGTTAATATTAATCTGTGTTCTCTGTCAGTGTGTTAATATTCCTGAGGACAGTGGGGGTGTTTTACACTTCACAGGGTGTATCTGACTGTGGGTCATGATGTACACAGTGTGTCAGTGAGTGTGTTAATATTAATCTGTGTTCTCTGTCAGTGTGTTAATATTCCTGAGGGCAGTGGGGGTGTTTTACACTTCACAGGGTGTATCTGACTGTGGGTCATGATATACACAGTGTGTCAGTGAGTGTGTTAATATTAATCTGTGTTCTCTGTCAGTGTGTTAATATTCCTGAGGACAGTGGGGGTGTTTTACACTTCACTGGGTTTATCTGACTGTGGGTCATGATATACACAGTGTGTCAGTGAGTGTGTTAATATTAATCTGTGTTCTCTGTCAGTGTGTTAATATTCCTGAGGACAGTGGGGGTGTTTTACACTTCACAGGGTGTATCTGACTGTGGGTCATGATGTAGACAGTGTGTCAGTGAGTGTGTTAATATTAATCTGTGTTCTCCGTCAGTGTGTTAATATTACTGAGGACAGTGGGGCTGTTTTACACTTCACAGGGTGTATCTGACTGTGAGTCATGATATACACAGTGTGTCAGTGAGTGTGTTAATATTAATCTGTGTTCTCTGTCAGTGTGTTAATATTACTGAGGACAGTGGGGGTGTTTTGCACTTCACAGGGTGTATCTGACTGTGGGTCATGATATACACAGTGTGTCAGTGAGTGTGTTAATATTAATCTGTGTTCTCTGTCGTTGTGTTAATATTACTGAGGACAGTGGGGGTGTTTTACACTTCACAGGGTGTATCTGACTGTGGGTCATGATATACAATGTGTGTCAGTGAGTGTGTTAATATTAATCTGTGTTCTCTGTCAGTGTGTTAATATTGCTGAGGACAGTGGGGGTGTTTTACACTTCACAGGGTTTATCTGACTGTGGGTCATGATGTACACAGTGTGTCAGTGAGTGTGTTAATATTAATCTGTGTTCTCTGTCAGTGTGTTAATATTACTGAGGACAGTGGGGGTGTTTTACACTTCACAGGGTTTATCTGACTGTGGGTCATGATATACACAGTGTGTCAGTGAGTGTGTTAATATTAATCTGTGTTCTCTGTCAGTGTGATAATATTACTGAGGACAGTGGGGGTGTTTTACACTTCACAGGGTGTATCTGACTGTGGGTCATGATATACACAGTGTGTCAGTGAGTGTGTTAATATTAATCTGTGTTCTCTGTCAGTGTGTTAATATTACTGAGGACAGTGGGGGTGTTTTACACTTCACAGGGTTTATGTGACTGTGGGTCATGATATACACAGTGTGTCAGTGAGTGTGTTAATATTAATCTGTGTTCTCAGTCAGTGTGTTAATATTACTGAGGACAGTGGGGGTGTTTTACACTTCACAGGGTGTATCTGACTGTGGGTCATGATATACACAGTGTGTCAGTGAGTGTGTTAATATTAATCTGTGTTCTCTGTCAATGTGTTAATATTACTGAGGACAGTGGGGGTGTTTTACACTTCACAGGGTGTATCTGACTCTGGGTCATGATATACACAGTGTGTCAGTGAGTGTGTTAATATTAATCTGTGTTCTCTGTCAGTGTGTTAATATTGCTGAGGACAGTGGGGGTGTTTTACACTTCACAGGGTTTATCTGACTGTGGGTCATGATATACACAGTGTGTCAGTGAGTGTGTTAATATTAATCTGTGTTCTCTGTCAGTGTGTTAATATTCCTGAGGACAGTGTGGGTGTTCTACACTTCACAGGGTTTATTTGACTGTGGGTCATGATGTACACAGTGTGTCAGTGAGTGTGTTAATATTAATCTGTGCTCTCTGTCAGTGTGTTAATATTCCTGAGGACAGTGGGGGTGTTTTACACTTCACAGGGTGTATCTGACTGTGGGTCATGATATACACAGTGTGTCAGTGAGTGTGTTAATATTAATCTGTGTACTCTGTCAGTGTGTTAATATTACTCAGGACAGTGGGGGTGTTTTACACTTCACAGGGTTTATCTGACTGTGGGTCATGATATACACAGTGTGTCAGTGAGTGTGTTAATATTAATCTGTGTTCTCTGTCAGTGTGTTAATATTACTGAGGACAGTGGGGGTGTTTTACACTTCACAGGGTGTATCTGACTCTGGGTCATGATATACACAGTGTGTCAGTGAGTGTGTTAATATTAATCTGTGTTCTCTGTCAGTGTGTTAATATTGCTGAGGACAGTGGGGGTGTTTTACACTTCACAGGGTTTATCTGACTGTATGTCATGATATACACAGTGTGTCAGTGAGTGTGTTAATATTAATCTGTGTTCTCTGTCAGTGTGTTAATATTCCTGAGGACAGTGTGGGTGTTCTACACTTCACAGGGTTTATCTGACTGTGGGTCATGATATACACAGTGTGTCAGTGAGTGTGTTAATATTAATCTGTGTTCTCTGTCAGTGTGTTAATATTACTGAGGACAGTGGGGGTGTTTTACACTTCACAGGGATTATCTGACTGTGGGTCATGATATACACAGTGTGTCAGTGAGTGTGTTAATATTAATCTGTGTTCTCTGTCAGTGTGTTAATATTACTGAGGACAGTGGGGGTGTTTTACACTTCACAGGATGTATCTGACTGTGGGTCATGATATACACTGTGTGTCAGTGAGTGTGTTAATATTAATCTGTGTTCTCTGTCAGTGTGTTAATATTACTGAGGACAGTGGGGGTGTTTTACACTTCACAGGGTGTATCTGACTGTGGGTCATGATATACACAGTGTGTCAGTGAGTGTGTTAATATTAATCTGTGTTCTCTGTCAGTGTGTTACTATTCCTGAGGACAGTGGGGGTGTTTTACACTTCACAGGGTGTATCTGACTATGGGTCATGATATACACAGTGTGTCGGTGAGTGTGTTAATATTAATCTGTGTACTCTGTCAGTGTGTTAATATTACTGAGGACAGCGGGGGTGTTTTACATTTCACAGGGTGTATCTGACTGTGGGTCATGATATACACAGTGTGTCAGTGAGTGTGTTAATATTAATCTGTGTTCTCTGTCAGTGTGTTAATATTCCTGAGGACAGTGGGGGTGTTTTACACTTCACAGGGTGTATCTGACTGTGGGTCATGATATACACAGTGTGTCAGTGAGTGTGTTAATATTAATCTGTGTTCTCTGTCAGTGTGTTAATATTCCTGAGAACAGTGGGGATGTTTTACACTTCACAGGGTGTATCTGACTCTGGGTCATGATGTGCACAGTGTGTCAGTGAGTGTGTTAATATTAATCTGTGTTCTCTGTCATTGTGTTAATATTCCTGAGGACAGTGGGGGTGTTTTACACTTCACAGGGTGTATCTGACTGTGGGTCATGATGTACACAGTGTGTCAGTGAGTGTTTTAATATTAATCTGTGTTCTCTGTCAGTGTGTTAATATTCCTGAGGGCAGTGGGGGTGTTTTACACTTCACAGGGTGTATCTGACTGTGGGTCATGATGTACACAGTGTGTCAGTGAGTGTGTTAATATTAATCTGTGTTCTCTGTCAGTGTGTTAATATTCCTGAGGACAGTGGGGGTGTTTTACACTTCACAGGGTGTATCTGACTGTGGGTCATGATGTACACAGTGTGTCAGTGAGTGTGTTAATATTAATCTGTGTTCTCTGTCAGTGTGTTAATATTCCTGAGGGCAGTGGGGGTGTTTTACACTTCACAGGGTGTATCTGACTGTGGGTCATGATATACACAGTGTGTCAGTGAGTGTGTTAATATTAATCTGTGTTCTCTGTCAGTGTGTTAATATTCCTGAGGACAGTGGGGGTGTTTTACACTTCACTGGGTTTATCTGACTGTGGGTCATGATATACACAGTGTGTCAGTGAGTGTGTTAATATTAATCTGTGTTCTCTGTCAGTGTGTTAATATTCCTGAGGACAGTGGGGGTGTTTTACACTTCACAGGGTGTATCTGACTGTGGGTCATGATGTAGACAGTGTGTCAGTGAGTGTGTTAATATTAATCTGTGTTCTCTGTCAGTGTGTTAATATTACTGAGGACAGTGGGGGTGTTTTACACTTCACAGGGTGTATCTGACTGTGGGTCATGATGTACACAGTGTGTCAGTGAGTGTGTTAATATTAATCTGTGTTCTCTGTCAGTGTGTTAATATTACTGAGGACAGTGGGGGTGTTTTACACTTCACAGGGTGTATCTGACTGTGGGTCATGATATACACAGTGTGTCAGTGAGTGTGTTAATATTAATCTGTGTTCTCTGTCGGTGTGTTAATATTACTGAGGACAGTGGGGGTGTTTTACACTTCACAGGGTGTATCTGACTGTGGGTCATGATATACACAGTGTGTCAGTGAGTGTGTTAATATTAATCTGTGGTCTCTGTCAGTGTGATAATATTACTGAGGACAGTGGGGGTGTTTTACACTTCACAGGGTGTATCTGACTGTGGGTCATGATATACACAGTGTGTCAGTGAGTGTGTTAATATTAATCTGTGTTCTCTGTCAGTGTGTTAATATTACTGAGGATAGTGGGGGTGTTTTACACTTCACAGGGTTTATCTGACTGTGGGTCATGATATACACAGTGTGTCAGTGAGTGTGTTAATATTAATCTGTGTTCTCAGTCAGTGTGTTAATATTACTGAGGACAGTGGGGGTGTTTTACACTTCACAGGGTGTATCTGACTGTGGGTCATGATATACACAGTGTGTCAGTGAGTGTGTTAATATTAATCTGTGTTCTCTGTCAATGTGTTAATATTACTGAGGACAGTGGGGGTGTTTTACACTTCACAGGGTGTATCTGACTCTGGGTCATGATATACACAGTGTGTCAGTGAGTGTGTTAATATTAATCTGTGTTCTCTGTCAGTGTGTTAATATTGCTGAGGACAGTGGGGGTGTTTTACACTTCACAGGGTTTATCTGACTGTGGGTCATGATATACACAGTGTGTCAGTGAGTGTGTTAATATTAATCTGTGTTCTCTGTCAGTGTGTTAATATTCCTGAGGACAGTGTGGGTGTTCTACACTTCACAGGGTTTATTTGACTGTGGGTCATGATGTACACAGTGTGTCAGTGAGTGTGTTAATATTAATCTGTGTACTCTGTCAGTGTGTTAATATTACTCAGGACAGTGGGGGTGTTTTACACTTCACAGGGTTTATCTGACTGTGGGTCATGATATACAAAGTGTGTCAGTGAGTGTGTTAATATTAATTTGTGTTCTCTGTCAGTGTGTTAATATTACTGAGGACAGTGGGGGTGTTTTACACTTCACAGGGTGTATCTGACTCTGGGTCATGATATACACAGTGTGTCAGTGAGTGTGTTAATATTAATCTGTGTTCTCTGTCAGTGTGTTAATATTGCTGAGGACAGTGGGGGTGTTTTACACTTCACAGGGTTTATCTGACTGTGGGTCATGATATACACAGTGTGTCAGTGAGTGTGTTAATATTAATCTGTGTTCTCTGTCAGTGTGTTAATATTCCTGAGGACAGTGTGGGTGTTCTACACTTCACAGGGTTTATCTGACTGTGGGTCATGATATACACAGTGTGTCAGTGAGTGTGTTAATATTAATCTGTGTTCTCTGTCAGTGTGTTAATATTACTGAGGACAGTGGGGGTGTTTTACACTTCACAGGGTGTATCTGACTGTGGGTCATGATGTACACAGTGTGTCAGTGAGTGTGTTAATATTAATCTGTGTTCTCTGTCAGTGTGTTAATATTACTCAGGACAGTGGGGGTGTTTTACACTTCACAGGGTGTATCTGACTGTGGGTCATGATATACACAGTGTGTCAGTGAGTGTGTTAATATTAATCTGTGTTCTCTGTCAGTGTGTTAATATTACTGAGGACAGTGGGGGTGTTTTACACTTCACAGGGTGTATCTGACTGTGGGTCATGATATACACAGTGTGTCTGTGAGTGTGTTAATATTAATCTGTGTTCTCTGTCAGTGTGTTAATATTACTGAGGACAGTGGGGGTGTTTTACACTTCACAGGGTTTATCTGACTGTGGGTCATGATGTACACAGTGTGTCAGTGAGTGTGTTAATATTAATCTGTGTTCTCTGTCAGTGTGTTAATATTACTGAGGACAGTGGGGGTGTTTTACACTTCACAGGGTGTATCTGACTGTGGGTCATGATATACACAGTGTGTCAGTGAGTGTGTTAATATTAATCTGTGTTCTCTGTCAGTGTGTTAATATTACTCAGGACAGTGGGGGTGTTTTACACTTCACAGGGTTTATCTGACTGTGGGTCATGATATACACAGTGTGTCAGTGAGTGTGTTAATATTAATCTGTGTTCTCTGTCAGTGTGTTAATATTCCTGAGGACAGTGGGGGTGTTTTACACTTCACAGGGATTATCTGACTGTGGGTCATGATATACACAGTGTGTCAGTGAGTGTGTTAATATTAATCTGTGTTCTCTGTCAGTGTGTTAATATTACTGAGGACAGTGGGGGTGTTTTACACTTCACAGGATGTATCTGACTGTGGGTCATGATATACACAGTGTGTCAGTGAGTGTGTTAATATTAATCTGTGTTCTCTGTCAGTGTGTTAATATTACTGAGGACAGTGGGGGTGTTTTACACTTCACAGGGTGTATCTGACTGTGGGTCATGATATACACAGTGTGTCAGTGAGTGTGTTAATATTAATCTGTGTTCTCTGTCAGTGTGGTAATATTACTGAGGACAGTGGGGGTGTTTTACACTTCACAGGGTGTATCTGACTGTGGGTCATGATGTACACAGTGTGTCAGTGAGTGTGTTAATATTAATCTGTGTTCTCTGTCAGTGTGTTAATATTACTCAGGACAGTGGGGGTGTTTTACACTTCACAGGGTGTATCTGACTGTGGGTCATGATATACACAGTGTGTCAGTGAGTGTGTTAATATTAATCTGTGTTCTCTGTCAGTGTGTTAATATTACTGAGGACAGTGGGGGTGTTTTACACTTCACAGGGTGTATCTGACTGTGGGTCATGATATACACAGTGTGTCTGTGAGTGTGTTAATATTAATCTGTGTTCTCTGTCAGTGTGTTAATATTACTGAGGACAGTGGGGGTGTTTTACACTTCACAGGGTGTATCTGACTATGGGTCATGATATACACAGTGTGTCAGTGAGTGTTTTAATATTAATCTGTGTTCTCTGTCAGTGTGTTAATATTACTCAGGACAGTGGGGGTGTTTTACACTTCACAGGGTTTATCTGACTGTGGGTCATGATATACACAGTGTGTCAGTGAGTGTGTTAATATTAATCTGTGTTCTCTGTCAGTGTGTTAATATTACTGAGGACAGTGGGGGTGTTTTACACTTCACAGGGTGTATCTGACTCTGGGTCATGATATACACAGTGTGTCAGTGAGTGTGTTAATATTAATCTGTGTTCTCTGTCAGTGTGTTAATATTACTCAGGACAGTGGGGGTGTTTTACACTTCACAGGGTTTATCTGACTGTGGGTCATGATATACACAGTGTGTCAGTGAGTGTGTTAATATTAATCTGTGTTCTCTGTCAGTGTGTTAATATTACTGAGGACAGTGGGGGTGTTTTACACTTCACAGGGTGTATCTGACTGTGGGTCATGATATACACAGTGTGTCAGTGAGTGTGTTAATATTAATCTGTGTTCTCTGTCAGTGTGTTAATATTACTGAGGACAGTGGGGGTGTTTTACACTTCACAGGGTGTATCTGACTGTGGGTCATGATGTACACAGTGTGTCAGTGAGTGTGTTAATATTAATCTGTGTTCTCTGTCAGTGTGTTAATATTCCTGAGGACAGTGGGGGTGTTTTACACTTCACAGGGTGTATCTGACTGTGGGTCATGATGTACACAGTGTGTCAGTGAGTGTGTTAATATTAATCTGTGTTCTCTGTCAGTGTGTTAATATTACTGAGGACAGTGGGGGTGTTTTACACTTCACAGGATGTATCTGACTGTGGGTCATGATATACACAGTGTGTCAGTGAGTGTGTTAATATTAATCTGTGTTCTCTGTCAGTGTGTTAATATTACTGAGGACAGTGGGGGTGTTTTACACTTCACAGGGTGTATCTGACTGTGGGTCATGATATACACAGTGTGTCAGTGAGTGTGTTAATATTAATCTGTGTTCTCTGTCAGTGTGTTAATATTCCTGAGGACAGTGGGGGTGTTTTACACTTCACAGGGTTTATCTGACTGTGGGTCATGATATACACAGTGTGTCGGTGTGTGTGTTAATATTAATCTGTGTACTCTGTCAGTGTGTTAATATTACTGAGGACAGCGGGGGTGTTTTACATTTCACAGGGTGTATCTGACTGTGGGTCATGATATACACAGTGTGTCAGTGAGTGTGTTAATATTAATCTGTGTTCTCTGTCAGTGTGTTAATATTCCTGAGGACAGTGGGGGTGTTTTACACTTCACAGGGTGTATCTGACTGTGGGTCATGATATACACAGTGTGTCAGTGAGTGTGTTAATATTAATCTGTGTTCTCTGTCAGTGTGTTAATATTCCTGAGAACAGTGGGGATGTTTTACACTTCACAGGGTGTATCTGACTCTGGGTCATGATGTGCACAGTGTGTCAGTGAGTGTGTTAATATTAATCTGTGTTCTCTGTCAGTGTGTTAATATTCCTGAGGACAGTGGGGGTGTTTTACACTTCACAGGGTGTATCTGACTGTGGGTCATGATGTACACAGTGTGTCAGTGAGTGTGTTAATATTAATCTGTGTTCTCTGTCAGTGTGTTAATATTCCTGAGGGCAGTGGGGGTGTTTTACACTTCACAGGGTGTATCTGACTGTGGGTCATGATGTACACAGTGTGTCAGTGAGTGTGTTAATATTAATCTGTGTTCTCTGTCAGTGTGTTAATATTCCTGAGGACAGTGGGGGTGTTTTACACTTCACAGGGTGTATCTGACTGTGGGTCATGATGTACACAGTGTGTCAGTGAGTGTGTTAATATTAATCTGTGTTCTCTGTCAGTGTGTTAATATTCCTGAGGGCAGTGGGGGTGTTTTACACTTCACAGGGTGTATCTGACTGTGGGTCATGATATACACAGTGTGTCAGTGAGTGTGTTAATATTAATCTGTGTTCTCTGTCAGTGTGTTAATATTCCTGAGGACAGTGGGGGTGTTTTACACTTCACTGGGTTTATCTGACTGTGGGTCATGATATACACAGTGTGTCAGTGAGTGTGTTAATATTAATCTGTGTTCTCTGTCAGTGTGTTAATATTCCTGAGGACAGTGGGGGTGTTTTACACTTCACAGGGTGTATCTGACTGTGGGTCATGATGTAGACAGTGTGTCAGTGAGTGTGTTAATATTAATCTGTGTTCTCTGTCAGTGTGTTAATATTCCTGAGGACAGTGGGGGTGTTTTACACTTCACAGGGTGTATCTGACTGTGGGTCATGATGTACACAGTGTGTCAGTGAGTGTGTTAATATTAATCTGTGTTCTCTGTCAGTGTGTTAATATTACTGAGGACGGTGGGGGTGTTTTACATTTCACAGTGTTTATCTGACTGTGGGTCATGATATACACAGTGTGTCAGTGAGTGTGTTAATATTAATCTGTGTTCTCTGTCAGTGTGTTAATATTCCTGAGGACAGTGGGGGTGTTTTACACTTCACAGGGTGTATCTGACTCTGGGTCATGATATACACAGTGTGTCAGTGAGTGTGTTAATATTAATCTGTGTTCTCTGTCAGTGTGTTAATATTCCTGAGGACAGTGGGGGTGTTTTACACTTCACAGGGTGTATCTGACTGTGGGTCATGATATACACAGTGTGTCAGTGAGTGTGTTAATATTAATCTGTGTTCTCTGTCAGTGTGTTAATATTCCTGAGAACAGTGGGGATGTTTTACACTTCACAGGGTGTATCTGACTCTGGGTCATGATGTGCACAGTGTGTCAGTGAGTGTGTTAATATTAATCTGTGTTCTCTGTCAGTGTGTTAATATTCCTGAGGACAGTGGGGGTGTTTTACACTTCACAGGGTGTATCTGACTGTGGGTCATGATGTACACAGTGTGTCAGTGAGTGTGTTAATATTAATCTGTGTTCTCTGTCAGTGTGTTAATATTCCTGAGGGCAGTGGGGGTGTTTTACACTTCACAGGGTGTATCTGACTGTGGGTCATGATGTACACAGTGTGTCAGTGAGTGTGTTAATATTAATCTGTGTTCTCTGTCAGTGTGTTAATATTCCTGAGGACAGTGGGGGTGTTTTACACTTCACAGGGTGTATCTGACTGTGGGTCATGATATACACAGTGTGTCAGTGAGTGTGTTATTATTAATCTGTGTTCTCTGTCAGTGTGTTAATATTCCTGAGGACAGTGGGGGTGTTTTACACTTCACAGGGTGTATCTGACTGTGGGTCATGATGTACACAGTGTGTCAGTGAGTGTGTTAATATTAATCTGTGTTCTCTGTCAGTGTGTTAATATTACTGAGGACAGTGGGGGTGTTTTACACTTCACAGGGTGTATCTGACTGTGGGTCATGATGTACACAGTGTGTCAGTGAGTGTGTTAATATTAATCTGTGTTCTCTGTCAGTGTGTTAATATTCCTGAGGGCAGTGGGGGTGTTTTACACTTCACAGGGTGTATCTGACTGTGGGTCATGATATACACAGTGTGTCAGTGAGTGTGTTAATATTAATCTGTGTTCTCTGTCAGTGTGTTAATATTCCTGAGGACAGTGGGGGTGTTTTACACTTCACTGGGTTTATCTGACTGTGGGTCATGATGTAGACAGTGTGTCAGTGAGTGTGTTAATATTAATCTGTGTTCTCTGTCAGTGTGTTAATATTACTGAGGACAGTGGGGGTGTTTTACACTTCACAGGGTGTATCTGACTGTGAGTCATGATATACACAGTGTGTCAGTGAGTGTGTTAATATTAATCTGTGTTCTCAGTCAGTGTGTTAATATTACTGAGGACAGTGGGGGTATTTTACACTTCACTGGGTGTATCTGACTGTGGGTCATGATGTACACAGTGTGTCAGTGAGTATGTTAATATTAATCTGTGTTCTCTGTCAGTGTGTTAATATTCCTGAAGACAGTGGGGGTGTTTTACACTTCACAGGGTTTATCTGACTGTGGGTCATGATGTACACAGTGTGTCAGTGAATGTGTTAATATTAATCTGTGTTCTCTGTCAGTGTGTTAATATTACTGAGGACAGTGGGGGTGTTTTACACTTCACAGGGTGTATCTGACTGTGGGTCATGATGTACACAGTGTGTCAGTGAGTGTGTTAATATTAATCTGTGTTCTCTGTCAGTGTGTTAATATTACTGAGGACAGTGGGGGTGTTTTACACTTCACAGGGTTTATCTGACTGTGGGTCATGATATACACAGTGTGTCAGTGAGTGTGTTAATATTAATCTGTGTTCTCTGTCGGTGTGTTAATATTACTGAGGACAGTGGGGGTGTTTTACACTTCACAGGGTGTATCTGACTGTGGGTCATGATATACACAGTGTGTCAGTGAGTGTGTTAATATTAATCTGTGTTCTCTGTCAGTGTGTTAATATTGCTGAGGACAGTGGGGGTGTTTTACACTTCACAGGGTTTATCTGACTGTGGGTCATGATGTACACAGTGTGTCAGTGAGTGTGTTAATATTAATCTGTGTTCTCTGTCAGTGTGTTAATATTACTGAGGACAGTGGGGGTGTTTTACACTTCACAGGGTGTATCTGACTGTGGGTCATGATATACACAGTGTGTCAGTGAGTGTGTTAATATTAATCTGTGTTCTCTGTCAGTGTGTTAATATTCCTGAGGACAGTGGGGATGTTTTACACTTCACAGGGTGTATCTGACTGTGGGTCATGATGTACACAGTGTGTCAGTGAGTGTGTTAATATTAATCTGTGTTCTCTGTCAGTGTGTTAATATTACTGAGGACAGTGGGGGTGTTTTACACTTCACAGGGTGTATCTGACTGTGGGTCATGATGTAGACAGTGTGTCAGTGAGTGTGTTAATATTAATCTGTGTTCTCTGTCAGTGTGTTAATATTACTGAGGACAGTGGGGGTGTTTTACACTTCACAGGGTGTATCTGACTGTGGGTCATGATATACACAGTGTGTCAGTGAGTGTGTTAATATTAATCTGTGTTCTCTGTCAGTGTGTTAATATTGCTGAGGACAGTGGGGGTGTTTTACACTTCACAGGGTTTATCTGACTGTGGGTCATGATGTACACAGTGTGTCAGTGAGTGTGTTAATATTAATCTGTGTTCTCTGTCAGTGTGTTAATATTACTGAGGACAGTGGGGGTGTTTTACACTTCACAGGGTTTATCTGACTGTGGGTCATGATATACACAGTGTGTCAGTGAGTGTGTTAATATTAATCTGTGTTCTCAGTCAGTGTGTTAATATTACTGAGGACAGTGGGGGTGTTTTACACTTCACAGGGTGTATCTGACTGTGGGTCATGATATACACAGTGTGTCAGTGAGTGTGTTAATATTAATCTGTGTTCTCTGTCAGTGTGTTAATATTACTGAGGACAGTGGGGATGTTTTACACTTCACAGGCTGTATCTGACTGTGGGTCATGATGTACACAGTGTGTCAGTGAGTGTGTTAATATTAATCTGTGTTCTCTGTCAATGTGTTCATATTCCTGAGGACAGTGGGGGTGTTTTACACTTCACAGGGTGTATCTGACTGTGGGTCATGATATACACAGTGTGTCAGTGAGTGTGTTAATATTAATCTGTGTTCTCTGTCAGTGTGTTAATATTCCTGAGGACAGTGGGGGTGTTTTACACTTCACAGGGTGTATCTGACTATGGGTCATGATGTACACAGTGTGTCAGTGAGTGTGTTAATATTAATCTGTGTTCTCTGTCAGTGTGTTAATATTACTGAGGACAGTGGGGGTGTTTTACACTTCACAGGGTGTATCTGACTGTGGGTCATGATGTACACAGTGTGTCAGTGAGTGTGTTAATATTAATCTGTGTTCTCTGTCAGTGTGTTAATATTACTGAGGACAGTGGGGGTGTTTTACACTTCACAGGGTTTATCTGACTGTGGGTCATGATGTACACAGTGTGTCAGTGAGTGTGTTAATATTAATCTGTGTTCTCTGTCAGTGTGTTAATATTACTGAGGACAGTGGGGGTGTTTTACACTTCACAGGGTTTATCTGACTGTGGGTCATGATATACACAGTGTGTCAGTGAGTGGGTTAATATTAATCTGTGTTCTCAGTCAGTGTGTTAATATTACTGAGGACAGTGGGGGTGTTTTACACTTCACAGGGTGTATCTGACTGTGGGTCATGATATACACAGTGTGTCAGTGAGTGTGTTAATATTAATCTGTGTTCTCTGTCAGTGTGTTAATATTACTGAGGACAGTGGGGATGTTTTACACTTCACAGGCTGTATCTGACTGTGGGTCATGATGTACACAGTGTGTCAGTGAGTGTGTTAATATTAATCTGTGTTCTCTGTCAATGTGTTCATATTCCTGAGGACAGTGGGGGTGTTTTACACTTCACAGGGTGTATCTGACTGTGGGTCATGATGTACACAGTGTGTCAGTGAGTGTGTTAATATTAATCTGTGTTCTCTGTCAGTGTGTTAATATTACTGAGGACAGTGGGGGTGTTTTACACTTCACAGGGTGTATCTGACTGTGGGTCATGATATACACAGTGTGTCAGTGAGTGTGTTAATATTAATCTGTGTTCTCTGTCAGTGTGTTAATATTGCTGAGGACAGTGGGGGTGTTTTACACTTCACAGGGTGTATCTGGCTGTGGGTCATGATATACACAGTGTGTCAGTGAGTGTGTTAATATTAATCTGTGTTCTCTGTCAGTGTGTTAATATTCCTGAGGACAGTGGGGGTGTTTTACACTTCACAGGGTTTATCTGACTGTGGGTCATGATATACACAGTGTGTCAGTGAGTGTGTTAATATTAATCTGTGTTCTCTGTCAGTGTGTTAATATTCGTGAGGACAGTGGGGATGTTTTACACTTCACAGGGTGTATCTGACTGTGGGTCATGATATACACAGTGTGTCAGTGAGTGTGTTAATATTAATCTGTGTTCTCTGTCAGTGTGTTAATATTGCTGAGGACAGTGGGGGTGTTTTACACTTCACAGGGTGTATCTGAGTGTGGGTCATGATATACACAGTGTGTCAGTGAGTGTGTTAATATTAATCTGTGTTCTCTGTCAGTGTGTTAATATTACTGAGGACAGTGGGGATGTTTTACACTTCACAGGGTGTATCTGACTGTGAGTCATGATATACACAGTGTGTCAGTGAGTGTGTTAATATTAATCTGTGTTCTCTGTCAGTGTGTTAATATTACTGAGGACAGTGGGGGTGTTTTACACTTCACAGGGTTTATCTGACTGTGGGTCATGATATACACAGTGTGTCAGTGAGTGTGTTAATATTAATCTGTGTTCTCTGTCAGTGTGTTAATATTCCTGAGGACAGTGGGGGTGTTTTACACTTCACAGGGTGTATCTGACTCTGGGTCATGATGTACACAGTGTGTCAGTGAGTGTGTTAATATTAATCTGTGTTCTCTGTCAGTGTGTTAATATTACTGAGGACAGTGGGGGTGTTTTACACTTCACAGGGTGTATCTGACTGTGGGTCATGATATACACAGTGTGTCAGTGAGTGTGTTAATATTAATCTGTGTTCTCTGTCAGTGTGTTAATATTACTGAGGACAGTGGGGGTGTTTTACACTTCACAGGGTTTATCTGACTGTGGGTCATGATGTACACAGTGTGTCAGTGAGTGTGTTAATATTAATCTGTGTTCTCTGTCAGTGTGTTAATATTCCTGAGGACAGTGGGGGTGTTTTACACTTCACAGGGTTTATCTGACTGTGGGTCATGATATACACAGTGTGTCAGTGAGTGTGTTAATATTTATCTGTGTTCTCTGTCAGTGTGTTAATATTCCTGAGGACAGTGGGGGTGTTTTACACTTCACAGGGTGTATCTGACTGTGGGTCATGATATACACAGTGTGTCAGTGAGTGTGTTAATATTAATCTGTGTTCTCTGTCAGTGTGTTAATATTACTGAGGACAGTGGGGGTGTTTTACACTTCACAGGGTGTATCTGACTGTGGGTCATGATATGCACAGTGTGTCAGTGAGTGTGTTAATATTAATCTGTGTTCTCTGTCAGTGTGTTAATATTCCTGAGGACAGTGTGGGTGTTCTACACTTCACAGGGTTTATTTGACTGTGGGTCATGATGTACACAGTGTGTCAGTGAGTGTGTTAATATTAATCTGTGTACTCTGTCAGTGTGTTAATATTACTCAGGACAGTGGGGGTGTTTTACACTTCACAGGGTTTATCTGACTGTGGGTCATGATATACACAGTGTGTCAGTGAGTGTGTTAATATTAATCTGTGTTCTCTGTCAGTGTGTTAATATTACTGAGGACAGTGGGGGTGTTTTACACTTCACAGGGTGTATCTGACTCTGGGTCATGATATACACAGTGTGTCAGTGAGTGTGTTAATATTAATCTGTGTTCTCTGTCAGTGTGTTAATATTGCTGAGGACAGTGGGGGTGTTTTACACTTCACAGGGTTTATCTGACTGTGGGTCATGATATACACAGTGTGTCAGTGAGTGTGTTAATATTAATCTGTGTTCTCTGTCAGTGTGTTAATATTCCTGAGGACCGTGTGTGTGTTCTACACTTCACAGGGTGTATCTGACTGTGGGTCATGATATACACAGTGTGTCAGTGAGTGTGTTAATATTAATCTGTGTTCTCTGTCAGTGTGCTAATTTTACTCAGGACAGTGGGGGTGTTTTACACTTCACAGGGTTTATCTGACTGTGGGTCATGATATACACAGTGTGTCAGTGAGTGTGTTAATATTAATCTGTGTTCTCTGTCAGTGTGTTAATATTACTGAGGACAGTGGGGGTGTTTTACACTTCACAGGGATTATCTGACTGTGGGTCATGACATACACAGTGTGTCAGTGAGTGTGTTAATATTAATCTGTGTTCTCTGTCAGTGTGTTAATATTACTGAGGACAGTGGGGGTGTTTTACACTTCACAGGATGTATCTGACTGTGGGTCATGATATACACAGTGCGTCAGTGAGTGTGTTAATATTAATCTGTGTTCTCTGTCAGTGTGTTAATATTACTGAGGACAGTGGGGGTGTTTTACACTTCACAGGGTGTATCTGACTGTGGGTCATGATATACACAGTGTGTCAGTGAGTGTGTTAATATTAATCTGTGTTCTCTGTCAGTGTGTTAATATTCCTGAGGACAGTGGGGGTGTTTTACACTTCACAGGGTGTATCTGACTATGGGTCATGATGTACACAGTGTGTCAGTGAGTGTGTTAATATTAATCTGTGTTCTCTGTCAGTGTGTTAATATTCCTGAGGACAGTGGGGGTGTTTTACACTTCACAGGGTGTATCTGACTGTGGGTCATGATGTACACAGTGTGTCAGTGAGTGTGTTAATATTAATCTGTGTTCTCTGTCAGTGTGTTAATATTACTGAGGACAGTGGGGGTGTTTTACACTTCACAGGGTGTATCTGACTGTGGGTCATGATATACACAGTGTGTCGGTGAGTGTGTTAATATTAATCTGTGTACTCTGTCAGTGTGTTAATATTACTGAGGACAGCGGGGGTGTTTTACATTTCACAGGGTGTATCTGACTGTGGGTCATGATATACACAGTGTGTCAGTGAGTGTGTTAATATTAATCTGTGTTCTCTGTCAGTGTGTTAATATTCCTGAGGACAGTGGGGGTGTTTTACACTTCACAGGGTGTATCTGACTGTGGGTCATGATGTACACAGTGTGTCAGTGAGTGTGTTAATATTAATCTGTGTTCTCTGTCAGTGTGTTAATATTCCTGAGGGCAGTGGGGGTGTTTTACACTTCACAGGGTGTATCTGACTGTGGGTCATGATGTACACAGTGTGTCAGTGAGTGTGTTAATATTAATCTGTGTTCTCTGTCAGTGTGTTAATATTCCTGAGGACAGTGGGGGTGTTTTACACTTCACAGGGTGTATCTGACTGTGGGTCATGATGTACACAGTGTGTCAGTGAGTGTGTTAATATTAATCTGTGTTCTCTGTCAGTGTGTTAATATTCCTGAGGGCAGTGGGGGTGTTTTACACTTCACAGGGTGTATCTGACTGTGGGTCATGATATACACAGTGTGTCAGTGAGTGTGTTAATATTAATCTGTGTTCTCTGTCAGTGTGTTAATATTCCTGAGGATAGTGGGGGTGTTTTACACTTCACTGGGTTTATCTGACTGTGGGTCATGATATACACAGTGTGTCAGTGAGTGTGTTAATATTAATCTGTGTTCTCTGTCAGTGTGTTAATATTCCTGAGGACAGTGGGGGTGTTTTACACTTCACAGGGTGTATCTGACTGTGGGTCATGATGTAGACAGTGTGTCAGTGAGTGTGTTAATATTAATCTGTGTTCTCTGTCAGTGTGTTAATATTATTGAGGACAGTGGGGGTGTTTTACACTTCACAGGGTGTATCTGACTGTGGGTCATGATGTACACAGTGTGTCAGTGAGTGTGTTAATATTAATCTGTGCTCTCTGTCAGTGTGTTAATATTACTGAGGACAGTGGGGGTGTTTTACACTTCACAGGGTGTATCTGACTGTGGGTCATGATATACACAGTGTGTCAGTGAGTGTGTTAATATTAATCTGTGTTCTCTGTCGATGTGTTAATATTACTGAGGACAGTGGGGGTGTTTTACACTTCACAGGGTGTATCTGACTGTGGGTCATGATATACACAGTGTGTCAGTGTGTGTGTTAATATTAATCTGTGTTCTCTGTCAGTGTGTTAATATTGCTGAGGACAGTGGGGGTGTTTTACACTTCACAGGGTGTATCTGACTGTGGGTCATGATATACACAGTGTGTCAGTGAGTGTGTTAATATTAATCTGTGTTCTCTGTCAGTGTGTTAATATTACTGAGGACAGTGGGGGTGTTTTACACTTCACAGGGTTTATCTGACTGTGGGTCATGATATACACAGTGTGTCAGTGAGTGTGTTAATATTAATCTGTGTTCTCTGTCAGTGTGATAATATTACTGAGGACAGTGGGGGTGTTTTACACTTCACAGGGTGTATCTGACTGTGGGTCATGATATACACAGTGTGTCAGTGAGTGTGTTAATATTAATCTGTGTTCTCTGTCAGTGTGTTAATATTACTGAGGACAGTGGGGGTGTTTTACACTTCACAGGGATTATCTGACTGTGGGTCATGATATACACAGTGTGTCAGTGAGTGTGTTAATATTAATCTGTGTTCTCAGTCAGTGTGTTAATATTACTGAGGACAGTGGGGGTGTTTTACACTTCACAGGGTGTATCTGACTGTGGGTCATGATATACACAGTGTGTCAGTGAGTGTGTTAATATTAATCTGTGTTCTCTGTCAATGTGTTAATATTACTGAGGACAGTGGGGGTGTTTTACACTTCACCGGGTGTATCTGACTCTGGGTCATGATATACACAGTGTGTCAGTGAGTGTGTTAATATTAATCTGTGTTCTCTGTCAGTGTGTTAATATTGCTGAGGACAGTGGGGGTGTTTTACACTTCACAGGGTTTATCTGACTGTGGGTCATGATATACACAGTGTGTCAGTGAGTGTGTTAATATTAATCTGTGTTCTCTGTCAGTGTGTTAATATTCCTGAGGACAGTGTGGGTGTTCTACACTTCACAGGGTTTATTTGACTGTGGGTCATGATGTACACAGTGTGTCAGTGAGTGTGTTAATATTAATCTGTGTACTCTGTCAGTGTGTTAATATTACTGAGGACAGTGGGGGTGTTTTACACTTCACAGGGTGTATCTGACTGTGGCTCATGATATACACAGTGTGTCAGTGAGTGTGTTAATATTAATCTGTGTACTCTGTCAGTGTGTTAATATTCCTGAGGACAGTGGGGGTGTTTTACACTTCACCGGGTGTATCTGACTGTGGGTCATGATATACACAGTGTGTCAGTGAGAGTGTTAATATTAATCTGTGTTCTCTGTCAGTGTGTTAATATTCCTGAGGACAGTGGGGATGTTTTACACTTCACAGGGTGTATCTGACTGTGGGTCATGATATACACAGTGTGTCAGTGAGAGTGTTAATATTAATCTGTGTTCTCTGTCAGTGTGTTAATATTACTGAGGACAGTGGGGGTGTTTTACACTTCACAGGGTGTATCTGACTGTGGGTCATGATGTACACAGTGTGTCAGTGAGTATGTTAATATTAATCTGTGTTCTCTGTCAGTGTGTTAATATTACTGTGGACAGTGGGGGTGTTTTACACTTCACAGGGTGTATCTGACTGTGGGTCATGATATACACAGTGTGTCAGTGAGTGTGTTAATATTAATCTGTGTTCTCTGTCAGTGTGTTAATATTACTGAGGACAGTGGGGGTGTTTTACACTTCACAGGGTGTATCTGACTGTGGGTCATGATGTACACAGTGTGTCAGTGAGTGTGTTAATATTAATCTGTGTTCTCTGTCAGTGTGTTAATATTACTGAGGACAGTGGGGGTGTTTTACACTTCACAGGGTGTATCTGACTGTGGGTCATGATGTACACAGTGTGTCAGTGAGTATGTTAATATTAATCTGTGTTCTCTGTCAGTGTGTTAATATTACTGAGGACAGTGGGGGTGTTTTACACTTCACAGGGTGTATCTGACTGTGGGTCATGATGTACACAGTGTGTCAGTGAGTGTGTTAATATTAATCTGTGTTCTCTGTCAGTGTGTTAATATTACTGAGGACAGTGGGGGTGTTTTACACTTCACAGGGTGTATCTGACTGTGGGTCATGATGTACACAGTGTGTCAGTGAGTATGTTAATATTAATCTGTGTTCTCTGTCAGTGTGTTAATATTACTGAGGACAGTGGGGGTGTTTTACACTTCACAGGGTGTATCTGACTGTGGGTCATGATATACACAGTGTGTCAGTGAGTCTGTTAATATTAATCTGTGTACTCTGTCAGTGTGTTAATATTACTGAGGACAGTGGGATGTTTTACACTTCACAGGGTGTATCTGACTGTGGGTCATGATATACACAGTGTGTCAGTGAGTGTGTTACTATTAATCTGTGTTCTCTGTCAGTGTGTTAATATTGCTGAGGACAGTGGGGGTGTTTTACACTTCACGGGGTTTATCTGACTGTGGGTCATGATATACACTGTGTGTCAGTGAGTGTGTTAATATTAATCTGTGTACTCTGTCAGTGTGTTAATATTACTGAGGACAGTGGGGGTGTTTTACACTTCACAGGGTGTATCTGACTGTGGGTCATGATATACACTGTGTGTCAGTGAGTGTGTTAATATTAATCTGTGTTCTCTGTCAGTGTGTTCATATTCCTGAGGACAGTGGGGGTGTTTTACACTTCACAGGGTGTATCTGACTGTGGGTCATGATGTACACAGTGTGTCAGTGAATGTGTTAATATTAATCTGTGTTCACTGTCAGTGTGTTAATATTCCTCAGGACAGTGGGGGTGTTTTACACTTCACAGGGTGTATCTGACTGTGGGTCATGATATACACAGTGTGTCAGTGAGTGTGTTAATATTAATCTGTGTTCTCTGTCAGTGTGTTAATATTCCTGAGGACAGTGGTGGTGTTTTACACTTCACAGGGTGTATCTGACTGTGGGTCATGATATACACAGTGTGTCAGTGAGTGTGTTAATATTAATCTGTGTTCTCTGTCAGTGTGTTAATATTGCTGAGGACAGTGGGGGTGTTTTACACTTCACAGGGTGTATCTGACTGTGGGTCATGATATACACAGTGTGTCAGTGAGTGTGTTAATATTAATCTGTGTTCTCTGTCAGTGTGTTAATATTACTGAGGACAGTGGGGGTGTTTTACACTTCACAGGGTGTATCTGACTGTGGGTCATGATATACACAGTGTGTCAGTGAGTGTGTTAATATTAATCTGTGTTCTCTGTCAGTGTGTTAATATTCCTGAGGACAGTGGGGGTGTTTTACACTTCACAGGGTGTATCTGACTGTGGGTCATGATATACACAGTGTGTCAGTGAGTGTGTTAATATTAATCTGTGTTCTCTGTCAGTGTGTTAATATTACTGAGGACAGTGGGGGTGTTTTACACTTCACAGGGTGTATCTGACTGTGGGTCATGATATACACAGTGTGTCAGTGAGTGTGTTAATATTAATCTGTGTTCTCTGTCAGTGTGTTAATATTCCTGAGGACAGTGGGGGTGTTTTACACTTCACAGGGTGTATCTGACTGTGGGTCATGATATAAACAGTGTGTCAGTGAGTGTGTTAATATTAATCTGTGTTCTCTGTCAGTGTGTTAATATTACTGAGGACAGTGGGGGTGTTTTACACTTCACAGGGTGTATCTGACTGTGGGTCATGATATACACAGTGTGTCAGTGAGTGTGTTAATATTAATGTGTGTTCTCTGTCAGTGTGTTAATATTACTGAGGACAGTGGGGGTGTTTTACACTTCACAGGGTGTATCTGACTGTGGGTCATGATATACACAGTGTGTCAGTGAGTGTGTTAATATTAATCTGTGTTCTCTGTCAGTGTGTTAATATTGCTGAGGACAGTGGGGGTGTTTTACACTTCACAGGGTGTATCTGACTGTGGGTCATGATGTACACAGTGTGTCAGTGAGTGTGTTAATATTAATCTGTGTTCTCTGTCAGTGTGTTAATATTCCTGAGGACAGTGGGGGTGTTTTACACTTCACAGGGTGTATCTGACTGTGGGTCATGATATACACAATGTGTCAGTGAGACTGTTAATATTAATCTGTGTTCTCTGTCAGTGTGTTAATATTACTGAGGACAGTGGGGGTGTTTTACACTTCACAGGGTTTATCTGACTGTGGGTCATGATGTACACAGTGTGTCAGTGAGTGTGTTAATATTAATCTGTGTTCTCTGTCAGTGTGTTAATATTGCTGAGGACAGTGGGGGTGTTTTACACTTCACCGGGTGTATCTGACTGTGGGTCATGATATACACAGTGTGTCAGTGAGTGTGTTAATATTAATCTGTGTTCTCTGTCAGTGTGTTAATATTACTGAGGACAGTGGGGGTGTTTTACACTTCACAGGGTTTATCTGACTGTGGGTCATGATATACACAGTGTGTCAGTGAGTGTGTTAATATTAATCTGTGTTCTCTGTCAGTGTGCTAATATTACTCAGGACAGTGGGGGTGTTTTACACTTCACAGGGTTTATCTGACTGTGGGTCATGATATACACAGTGTGTCAGTGAGTGTGTTAATATTAATCTGTGTTCTCTGTCAGTGTGTTAATATTACTGAGGACAGTGGGGGTGTTTTACACTTCACAGGGATTATCTGACTGTGGGTCATGATATACACAGTGTGTCAGTGAGTGTGTTAATATTAATCTGTGTTCTCTGTCAGTGTGTTAATATTACTGAGGACAGTGGGGGTGTTTTACACTTCACAGGATGTATCTGACTGTGGGTCATGATATACACAGTGTGTCAGTGAGTGTGTTAATATTAATCTGTGTTCTCTGTCAGTGTGTTAATATTACTGAGGACAGTGGGGGTGTTTTACACTTCACAGGGTGTATCTGACTGTGAGTCATGATATACACAGTGTGTCAGTGAGTGTGTTAATATTAATCTGTGTTCTCTGTCAGTGTGTTAATATTCCTGAGGACAGTGGGGGTGTTTTACACTTCACAGGGTGTATCTGACTATGGGTCATGATATACACAGTGTGTCATTGAGTGTGTTAATATTAATCTGTGTTCTCTGTCAGTGTGTTAATATTACTGAGGAGAGCGGGGGTGTTTTACATTTCACAGGGTTTATCTGACTGTGGGTCATGATGTACAAAGTGTGTCAGTGAGTGTGTTAATATTAATCTGTGTACTCTGTCAGTGTGTTAATATTCCTGAGGACAGTGGAGGTGTTTTACACTTCACAGGGTTTATCTGACTGTGGGTCATGATGTACAAAGTGTGTCAGTGAGTGTGTTAATATTAATCTGTGTACTCTGTCAGTGTGTTAATATTCCTGAGGACAGTGGGGGTGTTTTACACTTCACAGGGGGTATCTGACTGTGGGTCATGATATACACAGTGTGTCAGTGAGTGTGTTAATATTAATCTGTGTTCTCTGTCAGTGTGTTAATATTCCTGAGGACAGTGGGGGTGTTTTACACTTCACAGGGTGTATCTGACTGTGGGTCATGATATACACAGTGTGTCAGTGAGTGTGTTAATATTAATCTGTGTTCTCTGTCAGTGTGTTAATATTCCTGAGAACAGTGGGGATGTTTTTCACTTCACAGGGTGTATCTGACTCTGGGTCATGATGTTCACAGTGTGTCAGTGAGTGTGTTAATATTAATCTGTGTTCTCTGTCAGTGTGTTAATATTCCTGAGGACAGTGGGGGTGTTTTACACTTCACAGGGTGTATCTGACTGTGGGTCATGATGTACACAGTGTGTCAGTGAGTATGTTAATATTAATCTGTGTTCTCTGTCAGTGTGTTAATATTCCTGAGGGCAGTGGGGGTGTTTTACACTTCACAGGGTGTATCTGACTGTGGGTCATGATGTACACAGTGTGTCAGTGAGTGTGTTAATATTAATCTGTGTTCTCTGTCAGTGTGTTAATATTCCTGAGGACAGTGGGGGTGTTTTACACTTCACAGGGTGTATCTGACTGTGGGTCATGATGTACACAGTGTGTCAGTGAGTGTGTTAATATTAATCTGTGTTCTCTGTCAGTGTGTTAATATTCCTGAGGGCAGTGGGGGTGTTTTACACTTCACAGGGTGTATCTGACTGTGGGTCATGATATACACAGTGTGTCAGTGAGTGTGTTAATATTAATCTGTGTTCTCTGTCAGTGTGTTAATATTCCTGAGGACAGTGGGGGTGTTTTACACTTCACTGGGTTTATCTGACTGTGGGTCATGATATACACAGTGTGTCAGTGAGTGTGTTAATATTAATCTGTGTTCTCTGTCAGTGTGTTAATATTCCTGAGGACAGTGGGGGTGTTTTACACTTCACAGGGTGTATCTGACTGTGGGTCATGATGTAGACATTGTGTCAGTGAGTGTGTTAATATTAATCTGTGTTCTCTGTCAGTGTGTTAATATTACTGAGGACAGTGGGGGTGTTTTACACTTCACAGGGTGTATCTGACTGTGGGTCATGATGTACACAGTGTGTCAGTGAGTGTGTTAATATTAATCTGTGTTCTCTGTCAGTGTGTTAATATTACTGAGGACAGTGGGGGTGTTTTACACTTCACAGGGTGTATCTGACCGTGGGTCATGATATACACAGTGTGTCAGTGAGTGTGTTAATATTAATCTGTGTTCTCTGTCAGTGTGTTAATATTACTGAGGACAGTGGGGGTGTTTTACACTTCACAGGGTGTATCTGACTGTGGGTCATGATATACACAGTGTGTCAGTGAGTGTGTTAATATTAATCTGTGTTCTCTGTCAGTGTGATAATATTACTGAGGACAGTGGGGGTGTTTTACACTTCACAGGGTGTATCTGACTGTGGGTCATGATATACACAGTGTGTCAGTGAGTGTGTTAATATTCATCTGTGTTCTCTGTCAGTGTGTTAATATTACTGAGGACAGTGGGGGTGTTTTACACTTCACAGGGTTTATCTGACTCTGGGTCATGATATACACAGTGTGTCAGTGAGTGTGTTAATATTAATCTGTGTTCTCAGTCAGTGTGTTAATATTACTGAGGACAGTGGGGGTGTTTTACACTTCACAGGGTGTATCTGACTGTGGGTCATGATATACACAGTGTGTCAGTGAGTGTGTTAATATTAATCTGTGTTCTCTGTCAATGTGTTAATATTACTGAGGACAGTGGGGGTGTTTTACACTTCACAGGGTTTATCTGACTGTGGGTCATGATATACACAGTGTGTCAGTGAGTGTGTTAATATTAATCTGTGTTCTCTGTCAGTGTGTTAATATTCCTGAGGACAGTGTGGGTGTTCTACACTTCACAGGGTTTATTTGACTGTGGGTCATGATGTACACAGTGTGTCAGTGAGTGTGTTAATATTAATCTGTGTACTCTGTCAGTGTGTTAATATTACTGAGGACAGTGGGGGTGTTTTAAACTTCACAGGGTGTACCTGACTGTGGCTCATGATATACACAGTGTGTCAGTGAGTGTGTTAATATTAATCTGTGTACTCTGTCAGTGTGTTAATATTCCTGAGGACAGTGGGGGTGTTTTACACTTCACCAGGTGTATCTGACTGTGGGTCATGATATACACAGTGTGTCAGTGAGAGTGTTAATATTAATCTGTGTTCTCTGTCAGTGTGTTAATATTCCTGAGGACAGTGGGGATGTTTTACACTTCACCAGGTGTATCTGACTGTGGGTCATGATATACACAGTGTGTCAGTGAGAGTGTTAATATTAATCTGTGTTCTCTGTCAGTGTGTTAATATTCCTGAGGACAGTGGGGATGTTTTACACTTCACAGGGTGTATCTGACTGTGGGTCATGATGTACACAGTGTGTCAGTGAGTGTGTTAATATTAATCTGTGTACTCTGTCAGTGTGTTAATATTCCTGAGGACAGTGGGGGTGTTTTACACTTCACCAGGTGTATCTGACTGTGGGTCATGATATACACAGTGTGTCAGTGAGTGTGTTAATATTAATCTGTGTTCTCTGTCAATGTGTTAATATTACTGAGGACAGTGGGGGTGTTTTACACTTCACAGGGTTTATCTGACTGTGGGTCATGATATACACAGTGTGTCAGTGAGTGTGTTAATATTAATCTGTGTTCTCTGTCAGTGTGTTAATATTCCTGAGGACAGTGTGGGTGTTCTACACTTCACAGGGTTTATTTGACTGTGGGTCATGATGTACACAGTGTGTCAGTGAGTGTGTTAATATTAATCTGTGTTCTCTGTCAGTGTGTTAATATTACTGAGGACAGTGGGGGTGTTTTACACTTCACAGGGTGTATCTGACTGTGGGTCATGATGTACACAGTGTGTCAGTGAGTGTGTTAATATTAATCTGTGTTCTCTGTCAGTGTGTTAATATTACTGAGGACAGTGGGGGTGTTTTACACTTCACAGGGTGTATCTGACTGTGGGTCATGATGTACACAGTGTGTCAGTGAGTGTGTTAATATTAATCTGTGTTCTCTGTCAGTGTGTTAATATTACTGAGGACTGTGGGGGTGTTTTAAACTTCACAGGGTGTATCTGACTGTGGCTCATGATATACACAGTGTGTCAGTGAGTGTGTTAATATTAATCTGTGTACTCTGTCAGTGTGTTAATATTCCTGAGGACAGTGGGGGTGTTTTACACTTCACCAGGTGTATCTGACTGTGGGTCATGATATACACAGTGTGTCAGTGAGAGTGTTAATATTAATCTGTGTTCTCTGTCAGTGTGTTAATATTCCTGAGGACAGTGGGGATGTTTTACACTTCACAGGGTGTATCTGACTGTGGGTCATGATATACACAGTGTGTCAGTGAGAGTGTTAATATTAATCTGTGTTCTCTGTCAGTGTGTTAATATTACTGAGGACAGTGGGGGTGTTTTACACTTCACAGGGTGTATCTGACTGTGGGTCATGATATACACAGTGTGTCAGTGAGTGTGTTAATATTAATCTGTGTTCTCTGTCAGTGTGCTAATATTACTGAGGACAGTGGGGGCGTTTTACACTTCACAGGGTGTATCTGACTCTGGGTCATGATATACACAGTGTGTCAGTGAGTGTGTTAATATTAATCTGTGTACTCTGTCAGTGTGTTAATATTACTGAGGACAGTGGGGGTGTTTTACACTTCACAGGGTTTATCTGACTGTGGGTCATGATGTACACAGTGTGTCAGTGAGTGTGTTAATATTAATCTGTGTTCTCTGTCAGTGTGTTAATATTACTGAGGACAGTGGGGGTGTTTTACACTTCACAGAGTTTATCTGACTGTGGGTCATGATGTACACAGTGTGTCAGTGAGTGTGTTAATATTAATCTGTGTTCTCTGTCAGTGTGTTAATATTACTGAGGACAGTGGGGGTGTTTTACACTTCACAGATGTATCTGACTGTGGGTCATGATGTACACAGTCTGTCAGTGAGTGTGTTAATATTAATCTGTGTTCTCTGTCAGTGTGTTAATATTACTGAGGACAGTGGGGGTGTTTTACACTTCACAGGGTGTATCTGACTGTGGGTCATGATATACACAGTGTGTCAGTGAGTGTGTTAATATTAATCTGTGTTCTCTGTCAGTGTGTTAATATTCCTGAGGACAGGGGGGGTATTTTACACTTCACAGGGTTTATCTGACTGTGGGTCATGATATACACAGTGTGTCAGTGAGTGTGTTAATATTAATCTGTGCTCTCTGTTAGTGTGTTAATATTACTGAGGACAGTGGGAATGTTTTACACTTCACAGGGTGTATCTGACTGTGGGTCATGATGTACACAGTGTGTCAGTGAGTCTGTTAATATTAATCTGTGTTCTCTGTCAGTGTGTTAATATTCCTGAGGACAGGGGGGGTATTTTACACTTCACAGGGTTTATCTGACTGTGGGTCATGATATACACAGTGTGTCAGTGAGTGTGTTAATATTAATCTGTGCTCTCTGTTAGTGTGTTAATATTACTGAGGACAGTGGGAATGTTTTACACTTCACAGGGTGTATCTGACTGTGGGTCATGATGTACACAGTGTGTCAGTGAGTGTGTTAATATTAATCTGTGCTCTCTGTTAGTGTGTTAATATTACTGAGGACAGTGGGAATGTTTTACACTTCACAGGGTGTATCTGACTGTGGGTCATGATGTACACAGTGTGTCAGTGAGTGTGTTAATATTAATCTGTGTTCTCTGTCAGTGTGTTAATATTCCTGAGGACAGTGGGGGTGTTTTACACTTCACAGGGTGTATCTAACTGTGGGTCATGATATACACAGTGTGTCAGTGAGTGTGTTAATATTAATCTGTGTTCTCTGTCAGTGTGTTAATATTACTGAGGACAGTGGGGGTGTTTTACACTTCACAGGGTGTATCTGACTGTGGGTCATGATATACAGAGTGTGTCAGTGAGTGTGTTAATATTAATCTGAGTTCTCTGTCAGTGTGTTAATATTGCTGAGGACAGTGGGGGTGTTTTGCACTTCACAGGGTGTATCTGACTGTGAGTCATGATATACACAGTGTGTCAGTGAGTGTGTTAATATTAATCTGTGTTCTCTGTCAGTGTGTTAATATTCCTGAGGACATTGGGGGTGTTTTACACTTCACAGGGTGTATCTGACTGTGGGTCATGATATACACAGTGTGTCAGTGAGTGTGTTAATATTAATCTGTGTTCTCTGTCAGTGTGTTAATATTCCTGAGGACAGTGGGGGTGTTTTACACTTCACAGGGTGTATCTGACTCTGGGTCATGATATACACAGTGTGTCAGTGAGTGTGTTAATATTAATCTGTGTTCTCTGTCAGTGTGTTAATATTCCTGAGGACAGTGGGGGTGTTTT
Source organism: Heterodontus francisci (assembly GCF_036365525.1). NCBI lineage: Eukaryota > Metazoa > Chordata > Chondrichthyes > Heterodontiformes > Heterodontidae > Heterodontus > Heterodontus francisci. The sequence goes on from NW_027142343.1 coordinate 669,412, forward strand.
ACACTTCACAGGGTGTATCTGACTGTGGGTCATGATGTACACAGTGTGTCAGTGAGTGTGTTAATATTAATCTGTGTTCTCTGTCAGTGTGTTAATATTGCTGAGGACAGTGGGGGTGTTTTACACTTCACAGGGTGTATCTGACTGTGGGTCATGATATACACAATGTGTCAGTGAGAGTGTTAATATTAATCTGTGTTCTCTGTCAGTGTGTTAATATTCCTGAGGACAGTGGGGGTGTTTTTCACTTCACAGGGTGTATCTGACTGTGGGTCATGATGTACACGGTGTGTCAGTGAGTGTGTTAATATTAATCTGTGTTCTCTGTCAGTGTGTTAATATTACTGAGGACAGTGGGGGTGTTTTACACTTCACAGGGTTTATCTGACTGTGGGTCATGATGTACACAGTGTGTCAGTGAGTGTGTTAATATTAATCTGTGTTCTCTTTCAGTGTGTTAATATTACTGAGGACAGTGGGGGTGTTTTACACTTCACAGGGTTTATCTGACTGTGAGTCATGATATACACAGTGTGTCAGTGAGTGTGTTAATATTAATCTGTGTTCTCTGTCAGTGTGTTAATATTACTGAGGACAGTGGGGGTGTTTTACACTTCACAGGGTTTATCTGACTGTGGGTCATGATGTACACAGTGTGTCAGTGAGTGTGTTAATATTAATCTGTGTTCTCTGTCAGGTGTTAATATTACTGAGGACAGTGGGTGTGTTTTACACTTCACAGGGTGTATCTGACTGTGGGTCATGATATACACAGTGTGTCAGTGAGTGTGTTAATATTAATCTGTGTTCTCTGTCAGTGTGTTAATATTACTGAGGACAGTGGGGTGTTTTACACTTCACCGGGTTTATCTGGCTGTGGGTCATGATGTACACAGTGTGTCAGTGAGCGTGTTAATATTAATCTGTGTTCTCTGTCAGTGTGTTAATATTACTGAGGACAGTGGGGGTGTTTTACACTTCACCGGGTGTATCTGACTGTGGGTCATGATATACACAGTGTGTCAGTGAGTGTGTTAATATTAATCTGTGTTCTCTGTCAATGTGTTAATATTACTGAGGACAGTGGGGGTGTTTTACACTTCACCGGGTGTATCTGACTGTGGGTCATGATGTACACAGTGTGTCAGTGAGTGAGTTAATATTAATCTGTGTTCTCTGTCAGTGTGTTAATATTCCTGAGGACAGTGGGGGTGTTTTACACTTCACAGGGTGTATCTGACTGTGGGTCATGATATACAGAGTGTGTCAGTGAGTGTGTTAATATTAATCTGTGTTCTCTGTCAGTGTGTTAATATTGCTGAGGACAGTGGGGGTGTTTTGCACTTCACAGGGTGTATCTGACTGTGAGTCATGATATACACAGTGTGTCAGTGAGTGTGTTAATATTAATCTGTGTTCTCTGTCAGTGTGTTAATATTCCTGAGGACATTGGGGGTGTTTTACACTTCACAGGGTGTATCTGACTGTGGGTCATGATATACACAGTGTGTCAGTGAGTGTGTTAATATTAATCTGTGTTCTCTGTCAGTGTGTTAATATTCCTGAGGACAGTGGGGGTGTTTTACACTTCACAGGGTGTATCTGACTCTGGGTCATGATATACACAGTGTGTCAGTGAGTGTGTTAATATTAATCTGTGTTCTCTGTCAGTGTGTTAATATTCCTGAGGACAGTGGGGGTGTTTTACACTTCACAGGGTGTATCTGACTGTGGGTCATGATGTACACAGTGTGTCAGTGAGTGTGTTAATATTAATCTGTGTTCTCTGTCAGTGTGTTAATATTGCTGAGGACAGTGGGGGTGTTTTACACTTCACAGGGTGTATCTGACTGTGGGTCATGATATACACAATGTGTCAGTGTGAGTGTTAATATTAATCTGTGTTCTCTGTCAGTGTGTTAATATTCCTGAGGACAGTGGGGGTGTTTTACACTTCACCGGGTTTATCTGGCTGTGGGTCATGATATACACAGTGTGTCAGTGAGTGTGTTAATATTAATCTGTGTTCTCTGTCAGTGTGTTAATATTCCTGAGGACAGTGGGGGTGTTTTACACTTCACAGGGTGTATCTGACTGTGGGTCATGATATACACAGTGTGTCAGTGAGTGTGTTAATATTAATCTGTGTTCTCTGTCAATGTGTTAATATTACTGAGGACAGTGGGGGTGTTTTACACTTCACCGGGTGTATCTGACTGTGGGTCATGATGTACACAGTGTGTCAGTGAGTGAGTTAATATTAATCTGTGTTCTCTGTCAGTGTGTTAATATTCCTGAGGACAGTGGGGGTGTTTTACACTTCACAGGGTTTATCTGACTGTGGGTCATGATGTACACAGTGTGTCAGTGAGTGTGTTAATATTAATCTGTGTTCTCTGTCAGTGTGTTAATATTACTGAGGACAGTGGGGGTGTTTTACACTTCACAGGGTTTATCTGACTGTGGGTCATGATGTACACAGTGTGTCAGTGAGTGTGTTAATGTTAATCTGTGTTCTCTGTCAGTGTGTTAATATTACTGAGGACAGTGGGGGTGTTTTACACTTCACAGGGTTTATCTGACTGTGAGTCATGATATACACAGTGTGTCAGTGAGTGTGTTAATATTAATCTGTGTTCTCTGTCAGTGTGTTAATATTCCTGAGGACAGTGGGGGTGTTTTACACTTCACAGGGTTTATCTGACTGTGAGTCATGATATACACAGTGTGTCAGTGAGTGTGTTAATATTAATCTGTGTTCTCTGTCAGTGTGTTAATATTACTGAGGACAGTGGGGGTGTTTTACACTTCACAGGGTGTATCTGACTGTGGGTCATGATGTACACAGTGTGTCAGTGAGTGTGTTAATATTAATTTGTGTTCTCTGTCAGTGTGCTAATATTACTCAGGACAGTGGGGGTGTTTTACACTTCACAGGGTGTATCTGACTGTGGGTCATGATATACACAGTGTGTCAGTGAGTGTGTTAATATTAATTTGTGTTCTCTGTCAGTGTGCTAATATTACTCAGGACAGTGGGGGTGTTTTACACTTCACAGGGTGTATCTGACTGTGGGTCATGATATACACAGTGTGTCAGTGAGTGTGTTAATATTAATCTGTGTTCTCTGTCAGTGTCTTAATATTGCTGAGGACAGTGGGGTTGTTTTACACTTCACCGGGTTTATCTGGCTGTGGGTCATGATGTACACAGTGTGTCAGTGAGTGTGTTAATATTAATTTGTGTACTCTGTCAGTGTGTTAATATTACTGAGGACAGTGGGGATGTTTTACACTTCACAGGGTGTATCTAACTCTGGGTCATGATATACACAGTGTGTCAGTGAGTGTGTTAATATTAATCTGTGTTCTCTGTCAGTGTGTTAATATTACTGAGGACAGTGGGGGTGTTTTACACTTCACAGGGTGTATCTGACTGTGGGTCATGATATACACAGTGTGTCAGTGAGTGTGTTAATATTAATCTGTGTTCTCTGTCAGTGTGTTAATATTGCTGAGGACAGTGGGGGTGTTTTACACTTCACCGGGTTTATCTGGCTGTGGGTCATGATGTACACAGTGTGTCAGTGAGCGTGTTAATATTAATCTGTGTTATCTGTCAGTGTGTTAATATTACTGAGGACAGTGGGGGTGTTTTACACTTCACCGGGTGTATCTGACTGTGGGTCATGATATACACAGTGTGTCAGTGAGTGTGTTAATATTAATCTGTGTTCTCTGTCAATGTGTTAATATTACTGAGGACAGTGGGGGTGTTTTACACTTCACAGGGTGTATCTGACTGTGGGTCATGATGTACACAGTGTGTCAGTGAGTGAGTTAATATTAATCTGTGTTCTCTGTCAGTGTGTTAATATTCCTGAGGACAGTGGGGGTGTTTTACACTTCACAGGGTTTATCTGACTGTGGGTCATGATGTACACAGTGTGTCAGTGAGTGTGTTAATATTAATCTGTGTTCTCTGTCAGTGTGTTAATATTACTGAGGACAGTGGGGGTGTTTTACACTTCACTGGGTTTATCTGACTGTGGGTCATGATGTACACAGTGTGTCAGTGAGTGTGTTAATATTAATCTGTGTTCTCTGTCAGTGTGTTAATATTACTGAGGACAGTGGGGGTGTTTTACACTTCACAGGGTTTATCTGACTGTGAGTCATGATATACACAGTGTGTCAGTGAGTGTGTTAATATTAATCTGTGTTCTCTGTCAGTGTGTTAATATTACTGAGGACAGTGGGGGTGTTTTACACTTCACAGGGTTTATCTGACTGTGAGTCATGATATACACAGTGTGTCAGTGAGTGTGTTAATATTAATCTGTGTTCTCTGTCAGTGTGTTAATATTACTGAGGACAGTGGGGGTGTTTTACACTTCACAGGGTGTATCTGACTGTGGGTCATGATATACACAGTGTGTCAGTGAGTGTGTTAATATTAATCTGTGTTCTCTGTCAGTGTGTTAATATTACTGAGGACAGTGGGGGTGTTTTACACTTCACAGGGTGTATCTGACTGTGGGTCATGATGTACACAGTGTGTCAGTGAGTGTGTTAATATTAATCTGTGTTCTCTGTCAGTGTGTTAATATTCCTGAGGACAGTGGGGGTGTTTTACACTTCACAGGGTGTATCTGACTGTGGGTCATGATATACACAGTGTGTCAGTGAGTGTGTTAATATTAATTTGTGTTCTCTGTCAGTGTGCTAATATTACTCAGGACAGTGGGGGTGTTTTACACTTCACAGGGTGTATCTGACTGTGGGTCATGATGTACACAGTGTGTCAGTGAGTGTGTTAATATTAATCTGTGTTCTCTGTCAGGTGTTAATATTACTGAGGACAGTGGGGATGTTTTTACACTTCACTGGGTGTATCTGACTGTGGGTCATGATGTACACAGTGTGTCAGTGAGTGTGTTAATATTAATCTGTGTTCTCTGTCAGTGTGTTAATATTCCTGAGGACAGTGGGGGTGTTTTACACTTCACAGGGTTTATCTGACTATGGGTCATGATATACACAGTATGTCAGTGAGTGTGTTAATATTAATCTGTGTTCTCTGTCAGTGTGTTAATATTCCTGAGGACAGTGGGGGTGTTTTACACTTCACAGGGTGTATCTAACTGTGGGTCATGATATACACAGTGTGTCAGTGAGTGTGTTAATATTAATCTGTGTTCTCTGTCAGTGTGTTAATATTACTGAGGACAGTGGGGGTGTTTTACACTTCACAGGGTGTATCTGACTGTGGGTCATGATATACAGAGTGTGTCAGTGAGTGTGTTAACATTAATCTGTGTTCTCTGTCAGTGTGTTAATATTCCTGAGGACAGTGGGGGTGTTTTGCACTTCACAGGGTGTATCTGACTGTGAGTCATGATATACACAGTGTGTCAGTGAGTGTGTTAATATTAATCTGTGTTCTCTGTCAGTGTGTTAATATTCCTGAGGACAGTGGGGGTGTTTTACACTTCACAGGGTGTATCTGACTGTGGGTCATGATATACACAGTGTGTCAGTGAGTGTGTTAATATTAATCTGTGTTCTCTGTCAGTGTGTTAATATTCCTGAGGACAGTGGGGGTGTTTTACACTTCACAGGGTGTATCTGACTGTGGGTCATGATATACACAGTGTGTCAGTGAGTGTGTTAATATTAATCTGTGTTCTCTGTCAGTGTGTTAATATTCCTGAGGACAGTGGGGGTGTTTTACACTTCACAGGGTGTATCTGACTGTGGGTCATGATGTACACAGTGTGTCAGTGAGTGTGTTAATATTAATCTGTGTTCTCTGTCAGTGTGTTAATATTGCTGAGGACAGTGGGGGTGTTTTACACTTCACAGGGTGTATCTGACTGTGGGTCATGATATACACAATGTGTCAGTGAGAGTGTTAATATTAATCTGTGTTCTCTGTCAGTGTGTTAATATTCCTGAGGACAGTGGGGGTGTTTTACACTTCACAGGGTGTATCTGACTGTGGGTCATGATATACACAGTGTGTCAGTGAGTGTGTTAATATTAATCTGTGTTCTCTGTCAGTGTGTTAATATTCCTGAGGACAGTGGGGGTGTTTTACACTTCACAGGGTGTATCTGACTGTGGGTCATGATATACACAGTGTGTCAGTGAGTGTGTTAATATTAATCTGTGTTCTCTGTCAGTGTGTTAATATTCCTGAGGACAGTGGGGGTGTTTTACACTTCACAGGGTTTATCTGACTGTGAGTCATGATATACACAGTGTGTCAGTGAGTGTGTTAAAATTAATCTGTGTTCTCTGTCAGTGTGTTAATATTACTGAGGACAGTGGGGGTGTTTTACACTTCACAGGGTTTATCTGACTGTGGGTCATGATGTACACAGTGTGTCAGTGAGTGTGTTAATATTAATCTGTGTTCTCTGTCAGGTGTTAATATTACTGAGGACAGTGGGTGTGTTTTACACTTCACAGGGTGTATCTGACTGTGGGTCATGATATACACAGTGTGTCAGTGAGTGTGTTAATATTAATCTGTGTTCTCTGTCAGGTGTTAATATTACTGAGGACAGTGGGTGTGTTTTACACTTCACAGGGTGTATCTGACTGTGGGTCATGATATACACAGTGTGTCAGTGAGTGTGTTAATATTAATCTGTGTTCTCTGTCAGTGTGTTAATATTGCTGAGGACAGTGGGGGTGTTTTACACTTCACCGGGTTTATCTGGCTGTGGGTCATGATGTACACAGTGTGTCAGTGAGCGTGTTAATATTAATCTGTGTTCTCTGTCAGTGTGTTAATATTATTGAGGACAGTGGGGGTGTTTTACACTTCACCGGGTGTATCTGACTGTGGGTCATGATATACACAGTGTGTCAGTGAGTGTGTTAATATTAATCTGTGTTCTCTGTCAATGTGTTAATATTACTGAGGACAGTGGGGGTGTTTTACACTTCACCGGGTGTATCTGACTGTGGGTCATGATGTACACAGTGTGTCAGTGAGTGAGTTAATATTAATCTGTGTTCTCTGTCAGTGTGTTAATATTCCTGAGGACAGTGGGGGTGTTTTACACTTCACAGGGTTTATCTGACTGTGGGTCATGATGTACACAGTGTGTCAGTGAGTGTGTTAATATTAATCTGTGTTCTCTGTCAGTGTGTTAATATTACTGAGGACAGTGGGGGTGTTTTACACTTCACAGGGTTTATCTGACTGTGAGTCATGATATACACAGTGTGTCAGTGAGTGTGTTAATATTAATCTGTGTTCTCTGTCAGTGTGTTAATATTACTGAGGACAGTGGGGGTGTTTTACACTTCACAGGGTTTATCTGACTGTGAGTCATGATATACACAGTGTGTCAGTGAGTGTGTTAATATTAATCTGTGTTCTCTGTCAGTGTGTTAATATTACTGAGGACAGTGGGGGTGTTTTACACTTCACAGGGTGTATCTGACTGTGGGTCATGATATACACAGTGTGTCAGTGAGTGTGTTAATATTAATCTGTGTTCTCTGTCAGTGTGTTAATATTACTGAGGACAGTGGGGGTGTTTTACACTTCACCGGGTGTATCTGACTGTGGGTCATGATGTACACAGTGTGTCAGTGAGTGTGTTAATATTAATCTGTGTTCTCTGTCAGTGTGTTAATATTACTGAGGACAGTGGGAGTGCTTTACACTTCACAGGGTGTATCTTACTGTGGGTCATGATATACACAGTGTGTCAGTGAGTGTGTTAATATTAATTTGTGTTCTCTGTCAGTGTGCTAATATTACTCAGGACAGTGGGGGTGTTTTACACTTCACAGGGTGTATCTGACTGTGGGTCATGATATACACAGTGTGTCAGTGAGTGTGTTAATATTAATCTGTGCTCTCTGTCAGTGTGCTAATATTACTCAGGACAGTGGGAGTGCTTTACACTTCACAGGGTGTATCTGACTGTGGGTCATGATATACACAGTGTGTCAGTGAGTGTGTTAATATTAATCTGTGTTCTCTGTCAGTGTGTTAATATTGCTGAGGACAGTGGGGGTGTTTTACACTTCACCGGGTTTATCTGGCTGTGGGTCATGATGTACACAGTGTGTCAGTGAGTGTGTTAATATTAATTTGTGTACTCTGTCAGTGTGTTAATATTACTGAGGAAAGTGGGGATGTTTTACACTTCACAGGGTGTATCTAACTCTGGGTCATGATATACACAGTGTGTCAGTGAGTGTGTTAATATTAATCTGTGTTCTCTGTCAGTGTGTTAATATTACTGAGGACAGTGGGGTGTTTTACACTTCACAGGGTGTATCTGACTGTGGGTCATGATATACACAGTGTGTCAGTGAGTGTGTTAATATTAATTTGTGTTCTCTGTCAGATTGTTCATATTGCTGAGGACAGTGGGGGTGTTTTACACTTCACCGGGTTTATCTGGCTGTGGGTCATGATGTACACAGTGTGTCAGTGAGTGTGTTAATATTAATTTGTGTACTCTGTCAGTGTGTTAATATTACTGAGGACAGTGGGGATGTTTTACACTTCACAGGGTGTATCTAACTCTGGGTCATGATATACACAGTGTGTCAGTGAGTGTGTTAATATTAATCTGTGTTCTCTGTCAGTGTGTTAATATTACTGAGGACAGTGGGGGTGTTTTACACTTCACAGGGTGTATCTGACTGTGGGTCATGATATACACAGTGTGTCAGTGAGTGTGTTAATATTAATCTGTGTTCTCTGTCAGTGTGTTAATATTACTGAGGACAGTGGGGATGTTTTACACTTCACAGGGTGTATCTGACTGTGGGTCATGATGTACACAGTGTGTCAGTGAGTGTGTTAATATTAATCTGTGTTCTCTGTCAGTGTGTTAATATTACTGAGGACAGTGGGGGTGTTTTACACTTCACAGGGTGTATCTGAGTGTGGGTCATGATATACACAGTGTGTCAGTGAGTGTGTTAATATTAATCTGTGTTCTCTGTCAGTGTGTTAATATTACTGAGGACAGTGGGGGTGTTTTACACTTCACAGGGTTTATCTGACTGTGAGTCATGATATACACAGTGTGTCAGTGAGTGTGTTAATATTAATCTGTGTTCTCTGTCAGTGTGTTAATATTACTGATGACAGTGGGGGTGTTTTACACTTCACAGGGTGTATCTGACTGTGGGTCATGATATACACAGTGTGTCAGTGAGTGTGTTAATATTAATCTGTGTTCTCTGTCAGTGTGTTAATATTACTGAGGACAGTGGGGGTGTTTTACACTTCACAGGGTGTATCTGACTGTGGGTCATGATGTACACAGTGTGTCAGTGAGTGTGTTAATATTAATCTGTGTTCTCTGTCAGTGTGTTAATATTACTGAGGACAGTGGGAGTGCTTTACACTTCACAGGGTGTATCTGACTGTGGGTCATGATATACACAGTGTGTCAGTGAGTGTGTTAATATTAATCTGTGTTCTCTGTCAGTGTGCTAATATTACTCAGGACAGTGGGGGTGTTTTACACTTCACAGGGTGTATCTGACTGTGGGTCATGATATACACAGTGTGTCAGTGAGTGAGTTAATATTAATCTGTGTTCTCTGTCAGTGTGTTAATATTGCTGAGGACAGTGGGGGTGTTTTACACTTCACAGGGTGTATCTGACTGTGGGTCATGATATACACAGTGTGTCAGTGAGTGTGTTAATATTAATCTGTGTTCTCTGTCAGTGTGTTAATATTACTGAGGACAGTGGGGGTGTTTTACACTTCACAGGGTGTAACTGACTGTGGGTCATGATGTACACAGTGTGTCAGTGAGTGTGTTAATATTAATCTGTGTACTCTGTCAGTGTGTTAATATTACTGAGGACAGTGGGGGTGTTTTACACTTCACAGGGTGTATCTGACTGTGGCTCATGATATACACAGTGTGTCAGTGAGTGTGTTAATATTAATCTGTGTACTCTGTCAGTGTGTTAATATTCCTGAGGACAGTGGGGGTGTTTTACACTTCACCGGGTGTATCTGACTGTGGGTCATGATGTACACAGTGTGTCAGTGAGTGTGTTAATATTAATCTGTGTTCTCTGTCAGTGTGTTAATATTACTGAGGACAGTGGGGGTGTTTTACACTTCACAGGGTGTATCTGACTGTGGGTCATGATATACACAGTGTGTCAGTGAGTGTGTTAATATTAATCTGTGTTCTCTGTCAGTGTGCTAATATTACTGAGGACAGTGGGGGCGTTTTACACTTCACAGGGTGTATCTGACTGTGGGTCATGATGTACACAGTGTGTCAGTGAGTGTGTTAATATTAATCTGTGTTCTCTGTCAGTGTGTTAATATTACTGAGGACAGTGGGGGTGTTTTACACTTCACAGGGTGTATCTGACTGTGGGTCATGATGTACACAGTGTGTCAGTGAGTGTGTTAATATTAATCTGTGTTCTCTGTCAGTGTGTTAATATTCCTGAGGACAGTGGGGGTGTTTTACACTTCACAGGGTGTATCTGACTGTGGGTCATGATATACACAGTGTGTCAGTGAGTGTGTTAATATTAATCTGTGTTCTCTGTCAGTGTGTTAATATTACTGAGGACAGTGGGGGTGTTTTACACTTCACAGGGTGTATCTGACTGTGGGTCATGATGTACACAGTGTGTCAGTGAGTGTGTTAATATTAATCTGTGTTCTCTGTCAGTGTGTTAATATTACTGAGGACAGTGGGGGTGTTTTACACTTCACAGGGTGTATCTGACTGTGGGTCATGATATACACAGTGTGTCAGTGAGTGTGTTAATATTAATCTGTGTTCTCTGTCAGTGTGTTAATATTACTGAGGACAGGGGGGGTATTTTACACTTCACAGGGTTTATCTGACTGTGGGTCATGATGTACACAGTGTGTCAGTGAGTCTGTTAATATTAATCTGTGTTCTCTGTCAGTGTGTTAATATTACTGAGGACAGTGGGGGTGTTTTACACTTCACAGAGTGTATCTGACTGTGGGTCATGATATACACAGTGTGTCAGTGAGTGTGTTAATATTAATCTGTGTTCTCTGTCAGTGTGTTAATATTCCTGAGGACAGTGGGGGTGTTTTACACTTCACAGGGTGTATCTGACTGTGGGTCATGATTTACACAGTGTGTCAGTGAGTGTGTTAATATTAATCTGTGTTCTCTGTCAGTGTGTTAATATTACTGAGGACAGTGGGGGTGTTTTACACTTCACAGGGTGTATCTGACTGTGGGTCATGATATACACAGTGTGTCAGTGAGTGTGTTAATATTAATCTGTGTTCTCTGTCAGTGTGTTAATATTACTGAGGACAGTGGGGGTGTTTTACACTTCACAGGGTGTATCTGACTGTGGGTCATGATATACACAGTGTGTCAGTGAGTGTGTTAATATTAATCTGTGTTCTCTGTCAGTGTGTTAATATTACTGAGGACAGTGGGGGTGTTTTACACTTCACAGGGTGTATCTGACTGTGGGTCATGATATACACAGTGTGTCAGTGAGTGTGTTAATATTAATCTGTGTTTTCTGTCAGTGTGTTAATATTCCTGAGGACAGTGGGGGTGTTTTACACTTCACAGGGTGTATCTGACTGTGGGTCATGATTTACACAGTGTGTCAGTGAGTGTGTTAATATTAATCTGTGTTCTCTGTCAGTGTGTTAATATTACTGAGGACAGTGGGGGTGTTTTACACTTCACAGGGTGTATCTGACTGTGGGTCATGATATACACAGTGTGTCAGTGAGTGTGTTAATATTAATCTGTGTTCTCTGTCAGTGTGTTAATATTCCTGAGGACAGTGGGGGTGTTTTGCACTTCACAGGGTGTATCTGACTGTGGGTCATGATATACACAATGTGTCAGTGAGAGTGTTAATATTAATCTGTGTTCTCTGAAAGTGTGTTAATATTCCTGAGGACAGTGGGGGTGTTTTACACTTCACAGGGTGTATCTGACTGTGGGTCATGATATACACAGTGTGTCAGTGAGTGTGTTAATATTAATCTGTGTTCTCTGTCAGTGTGTTAATATTCCTGAGGACAGTGGGGGTGTTTTACACTTCACAGGGTGTATCTGACTGTGGGTCATGATGTACACAGTGTGTCAGTGAGTGTGTTAATATTAATCTGTGTTCTCTGTCAGTGTGTTAATATTACTGAGGACAGTGGGGGTGTTTTACACTTCACAGGGTTTATCTGACTGTGGGTCATGATGTACACAGTCTGTCAGTGAGTGTGTTAATATTAATCTGTGTTCTCTGTCAGTGTGTTAATATTACTGAGGACAGTGGGGGTGTTTTACACTTCACAGGGTTTATCTGACTGTGAGTCATGATATACACAGTGTGTCAGTGAGTGTGTTAATATTAATCTGTGTTCTCTGTCAGTGTGTTAATATTACTGAGGACAGTGGGGGTGTTTTACACTTCACAGGGTTTATCTGACTGTGGGTCATGATGTACACAGTGTGTCAGTGAGTGTGTTAATATTAATCTGTGTTCTCTGTCAGGTGTTAATATTACTGAGGACAGTGGGTGTGTTTTACACTTCACATGGTGTATCTGACTGTGGGTCATGATGTACACAGTGTGTCAGTGAGTGTGTTAATATTAATCTGTGTACTCTGTCAGTGTGTTAATATTCCTGAGGACAGTGGGGGTGTTTTGCACTTCACAGGGTGTATCTGACTGTGGGTCATGATATACACAATGTGTCAGTGAGAGTGTTAATATTAATCTGTGTTCTCTGAAAGTGTGTTAATATTCCTGAGGACAGTGGGGGTGTTTTACACTTCACAGGGTGTGTCTGACTGTGGGTCATGATATACACAGTGTGTCAGTGAGTGTGTTAATATTAATCTGTGTTCTCTGTCAGTGTGTTAATATTCCTGAGGACAGTGGGGGTGTTTTACACTTCACAGGGTGTATCTGACTGTGGGTCATGATGTACACAGTGTGTCAGTGAGTGTGTTAATATTAATCTGTGTTCTCTGTCAGTGTGTTAATATTACTGAGGACAGTGGGGGTGTTTTACACTTCACAGGGTTTATCTGACTGTGGGTCATGATGTACACAGTGTGTCAGTGAGTGTGTTAATATTAATCTGTGTTCTCTGTCAGTGTGTTAATATTACTGAGGACAGTGGGGGTGTTTTACACTTCACAGGGTTTATCTGACTGTGAGTCATGATATACACAGTGTGTCAGTGAGTGTGTTAATATTAATCTGTGTTCTCTGTCAGTGTGTTAATATTACTGAGGACAGTGGGGGTGTTTTACACTTCACAGGGTTTATCTGACTGTGGGTCATGATGTACACAGTGTGTCAGTGAGTGTGTTAATATTAATCTGTGTTCTCTGTCAGGTGTTAATATTACTGAGGACAGTGGGTGTGTTTTACACTTCACATGGTGTATCTGACTGTGGGTCATGATGTACACAGTGTGTCAGTGAGTGTGTTAATATTAATCTGTGTACTCTGTCAGTGTGTTAATATTACTGAGGACAGTGGGGGTGTTTTACACTTCACAGGGTGTATCTGACTGTGGGTCATGATGTACACAGTGTGTCAGTGAGTGTGTTAATATTAATCTGTGTTCTCTGTCAGTGTGTTAATATTCCTGAGGACAGTGGGGGTGTTTTACACTTCACAGGGTGTATCTGACTGTGGGTCATGATATACACAGTGTGTCAGTGAGTGTGTTAATATTAATCTGTGTTCTCTGTCAGTGTGTTAATATTCCTGAGGACAGTGGGGGTGTTTTACACTTCACAGGGTTTATCTGACTGTGGGTCATGATGTACACAGTGTGTCAGTGAGTGTGTTAATATTAATCTGTGTTCTCTGTCAGTGTGTTAATATTCCTGAGGACTGTGGGGGTGTTTTACACTTCACAGAGTGTATCTGACTGTGGGTCATGATATACACAGTGTGTCAGTGAGTGTGTTAATATTAATCTGTGTTCTCTGTCAGTGTGTTAATATTCCTGAGGACAGTGGGGATGTTTTACACTTCACAGGGTGTATCTGACTGTGGGTCATGATATACACAGTGTGTCAGTGAGTGTGTTAATATTAATCTGTGTTCTCTGTCAGTGTGTTAATATTACTGAGGACAGTGGGGGTGTTTTACACTTCACAGGGTGTATCTGACTGTGGGTCATGATATACACAATGTGTCAGTGAGAGTGTTAATATTAATCTGTGTTCTCTGTCAGTGTGTTAATATTCCTGAGGACAGTGGGGGTGTTTTACACTTCACAGGGTGTAACTGACTGTGGGTCATGATATACACAGTGTGTCAGTGAGTGTGTTAATATTAATCTGTGTTCTCTGTCAGTGTGTTAATATTCCTGAGGACAGAGGGGGTGTTTGACACTTCACAGGGTTTATCTGACTGTGGGTCATGATGTACACAGTGTGTCAGTGAGTGTGTTAATATTAATCTGTGTTCTCTGTCAGTGTGTTAATATTACTGAGGACAGTGGGGGTGTTTTACACTTCACAGGGTGTATCTGACTGTGGGTCATGATATACACAGTGTGTCAGTGAGTGTGTTAATATTAATCTGTGTTCTCTGTCAGTGTGTTAATATTACTGAGGACAGTGGGGGTGTTTTACACTTCACAGGGTGTATCTGACTGTGGGTCATGATATACACAGTGTGTCAGTGAGTGTGTTAATATTAATATGTGTTCTCTGTCAGTGTGTTAATATTCCTGAGGACAATGGGGATGTTTTACACTTCACCGGGTGTATCTGACTGTGGGTCATGATATACACAGTGTGTCAGTGAGTGTGTTAATATTAATCTGTGTTCTCTGTCAGTGTGTTAATATTACTGAGGACAGTGGGGGTGATTTACACTTCACAGGGTGTATCTGACTGTGGGTCATGATGTACACAGTGTGTCAGTGAGTGTGTTAATATTAATCTGTGTTCTCTGTCAGTGTGTTAATATTCCTGAGGACAGTGGGGGTGATTTACACTTCACAGGGTTTATCTGACTGTGGGTCATGATACACACAGTGTGTCAGTGAGTGTGTTAATATTAATCTGTGTTCTCTGTCAGTGTGTTAATATTACTGAGGACAGTGGGGGTGATTTACACTTCACAGGGTTTATCTGACTGTGGGTCATGATACACACAGTGTGTCAGTGAGTGTGTTAATATTAATCTGTGTTCTCTGTCAGTGTGTTAATATTACTGAGGACAGTGGGGGTGTTTTACACTTCACAGGGTTTATCTGACTGTGGGTCATGATGTACACAGTGTGTCAGTGAGTGTGTTAATATTAATCTGTGTTCTCTGTCAGTGTGTTAATATTACTGAGGACAGTGGGGGTGTTTTACACTTCACAGGGTTTATCTGACTGTGGGTCATGATGTACACAGTGTTTCAGTGAGTGTGTTAATATTAATCTGTGTTCTCTGTCAGTGTGTTAATATTACTGAGGACAGTGGGGATGTTTTACACTTCACAGGGTGTATCTGACTGTGGGTCATGATGTACACAGTGTGTCAGTGAGTGTGTTAATATTAATCTGTGTTCTCTGCCAGTGTGTTAATATTCCTGAGGACAGTGGGGATGTTTTACACTTCACAGGGTGTATCTGACTGTGGGTCATGATATACACAGTGTGTCAGTGAGTGTGTTAATATTAATCTGTGTTCTCTGTCAGTGTGTTAATATTCCTGAGGACAGTGGGGATGTTTTACACTTCACAGGGTGTATCTGACTGTGGGTCATGATATACACAGTGTGTCAGTGAATGTGTTAATATTAATCTGTGTTCTCTGTCAGTGTGTTAATATTCCTGAGGACAGTGGGGGTGTTTTACACTTCACAGGGTGTATCTGACTGTGGGTCATGATATACACAGTGTGTCAGTGAGTGTGTTAATATTAATCTGTGTTCTCTGTCAGTGTGTTCATATTACTGAGGACAGTGGGGGTGTTTTACACTTCACAGGGTGTATCTGACTGTGGGTCATGATATACACAGTGTGTCAGTGAGTGTGTTAATATTAATCTGTGTTCTCTGTCACTGTGTTAATATTACTGAGGACAGTGGGGGTGTTTTACACTTCACAGGTTTTATCTGACTGTGGGTCATGATATACACAGTGTGTCAGTGAGTGTGTTAATATTAATCTGTGTTCTCTGTCACTGTGTTAATATTACTGAGGACAGTGGGGGTGTTTTACACTTCACAGGGTTTATCTGACTGTGAGTCATGATATACACAGTGTGTCAGTGAGTGTGTTAATATTAATCTGTGTTCTCTGTCAGTGTGTTAATATTACTGAGGACAGTGGGGGTGTTTTACACTTCACAGGGTTTATCTGACTGTGGGTCATGATGTACACAGTGTGTCAGTGAGTGTGTTAATATTAATCTGTGTTCTCTGTCAGTGTGTTAATATTCCTGAGGACATTGGGGGTGTTTTACACTTCACAGGGTGTATCTGACTGTGGGTCATGATATACACAGTGTGTCAGTGAGTGTGTTAATATTAATCTGTGTTCTCTGTCAGTGTGTTAATATTACTGATGACAGTGGGGGTGTTTTACACTTCACAGGGTTTATCTGACTGTGGGTCATGATATACACAGTGTGTCAGTGAGTGTGTTAATATTAATCTGTGTTCTCTGTCAGTGTGTTAATATTACTGAGGACAGTGGGGGTGTTTTACACTTAACAGGGTTTATCTGACTGTGGGTCATGATATACACAGTGTGTCAGTGAGTGTGTTAATATTAATCTGTGTTCTCTGTCAGTGTGTTAATATTACTGAGGACAGTGGGGGTGTTTTACACTTCACAGGGTGTATCTGACTGTGGGTCATGATATACACAGTGTGTCAGTGAGTGTGTTAATATTAATCTGTGTTCTCTGTCAGTGTGTTAATATTCCTGAGGACAGTGGGCGTGTTTTACACTTCACAGGGTTTATCTGACTGTGGGTCATGATATACACAGTGTGTCAGTGAGTGTGTTAATATTAATCTGTGTTCTCTGTCAGTGTGTTAATATTACTGAGGACAGTGGGGGTGTTTTACACTTCACAGGGTTTATCTGACTGTGGGTCATGATATACACAGTGTGTCAGTGAGTGTGTTAATATTAATCTGTGTTCTCTGTCAGTGTGTTAATATTACTGAGGACAGTGGGGGTGTTTTACACTTCACAGGGTGTATCTGACTGTGGATCATGATATACACAGTGTGTCAGTGAGTGTGTTAATATTAATCTGTGTTCTCTGTCAGTGTGTTAATATTGCTGAGGACAGTGGGGGTGTTTTACACTTCACAGGGTTTATCTGACTGTGGGTCATGATATACACAGTGTGTGAGTGAGTGTGTTAATATTAATCTGTGTTCTCTGTCAGTGTGTTAATATTACTGAGGACAGTGGGGGTGTTTTACACTTCACAGGGTTTATCTGACTGTGGGTCATGATGTACACAGTGTGTCAGTGAGTGTGTTAATATTAATCTGTGTTCTCTGTCAGTGTGTTAATATTCCTGAGGACAGTGGGGGTGATTTACACTTCACAGGGTTTATCTGACTGTGGGTCATGATACACACAGTGTGTCAGTGAGTGTGTTAATATTAATCTGTGTTCTCTGTCAGTGTGTTAATATTACTGAGGACAGTGGGGGTGATTTACACTTCACAGGGTTTATCTGACTGTGGGTCATGATACACACAGTGTGTCAGTGAGTGTGTTAATATTAATCTGTGTTCTCTGTCAGTGTGTTAATATTACTGAGGACAGTGGGGGTGTTTTACACTTCACAGGGTTTATCTGACTGTGGGTCATGATGTACACAGTGTGTCAGTGAGTGTGTTAATATTAATCTGTGTTCTCTGTCAGTGTGTTAATATTACTGAGGACAGTGGGGGTGTTTTACACTTCACAGGGTTTATCTGACTGTGGGTCATGATGTACACAGTGTTTCAGTGAGTGTGTTAATATTAATCTGTGTTCTCTGTCAGTGTGTTAATATTACTGAGGACAGTGGGGATGTTTTACACTTCACAGGGTGTATCTGACTGTGGGTCATGATGTACACAGTGTGTCAGTGAGTGTGTTAATATTAATCTGTGTTCTCTGCCAGTGTGTTAATATTCCTGAGGACAGTGGGGGTGTTTTACACTTCACAGGGTGTATCTGACTGTGGGTCATGATATACACAGTGTGTCAGTGAGTGTGTTAATATTAATCTGTGTTCTCTGTCAGTGTGTTAATATTCCTGAGGACAGTGGGGATGTTTTACACTTCACAGGGTGTATCTGACTGTGGGTCATGATATACACAGTGTGTCAGTGAATGTGTTAATATTAATCTGTGTTCTCTGTCAGTGTGTTAATATTCCTGAGGACAGTGGGGGTGTTTTACACTTCACAGGGTGTATCTGACTGTGGGTCATGATATACACAGTGTGTCAGTGAGTGTGTTAATATTAATCTGTGTTCTCTGTCAGTGTGTTCATATTACTGAGGACAGTGGGGGTGTTTTACACTTCACAGGGTGTATCTGACTGTGGGTCATGATATACACAGTGTGTCAGTGAGTGTGTTAATATTAATCTGTGTTCTCTGTCACTGTGTTAATATTACTGAGGACAGTGGGGGTGTTTTACACTTCACAGGGTTTATCTGACTGTGGGTCATGATATACACAGTGTGTCAGTGAGTGTGTTAATATTAATCTGTGTTCTCTGTCACTGTGTTAATATTACTGAGGACAGTGGGGGTGTTTTACACTTCACAGGGTTTATCTGACTGTGAGTCATGATATACACAGTGTGTCAGTGAGTGTGTTAATATTAATCTGTGTTCTCTGTCAGTGTGTTAATATTACTGAGGACAGTGGGGGTGTTTTACACTTCACAGGGTTTATCTGACTGTGGGTCATGATGTACACAGTGTGTCAGTGAGTGTGTTAATATTAATCTGTGTTCTCTGTCAGTGTGTTAATATTCCTGAGGACATTGGGGGTGTTTTACACTTCACAGGGTGTATCTGACTGTGGGTCATGATATACACAGTGTGTCAGTGAGTGTGTTAATATTAATCTGTGTTCTCTGTCAGTGTGTTAATATTACTGATGACAGTGGGGGTGTTTTACACTTCACAGGGTTTATCTGACTGTGGGTCATGATATACACAGTGTGTCAGTGAGTGTGTTAATATTAATCTGTGTTCTCTGTCAGTGTGTTAATATTACTGAGGACAGTGGGGGTGTTTTACACTTAACAGGGTTTATCTGACTGTGGGTCATGATATACACAGTGTGTCAGTGAGTGTGTTAATATTAATCTGTGTTCTCTGTCAGTGTGTTAATATTACTGAGGACAGTGGGGGTGTTTTACACTTCACAGGGTGTATCTGACTGTGGGTCATGATATACACAGTGTGTCAGTGAGTGTGTTAATATTAATCTGTGTTCTCTGTCAGTGTGTTAATATTCCTGAGGACAGTGGGCGTGTTTTACACTTCACAGGGTTTATCTGACTGTGGGTCATGATATACACAGTGTGTCAGTGAGTGTGTTAATATTAATCTGTGTTCTCTGTCAGTGTGTTAATATTACTGAGGACAGTGGGGGTGTTTTACACTTCACAGGGTTTATCTGACTGTGGGTCATGATATACACAGTGTGTCAGTGAGTGTGTTAATATTAATCTGTGTTCTCTGTCAGTGTGTTAATATTACTGAGGACAGTGGGGGTGTTTTACACTTCACAGGGTGTATCTGACTGTGGATCATGATATACACAGTGTGTCAGTGAGTGTGTTAATATTAATCTGTGTTCTCTGTCAGTGTGTTAATATTGCTGAGGACAGTGGGGGTGTTTTACACTTCACAGGGTTTATCTGACTGTGGGTCATGATATACACAGTGTGTGAGTGAGTGTGTTAATATTAATCTGTGTTCTCTGTCAGTGTGTTAATATTACTGAGGACAGTGGGGGTGTTTTACACTTCACAGGGTTTATCTGACTGTGGGTCATGATGTACACAGTGTGTCAGTGAGTGTGTTAATATTAATCTGTGTTCTCTGTCAGTGTGTTAATATTCCTGAGGACAGTGGGGGTGTTTTACACTTCACAGGGTGTATCTGACTGTGGGTCATGATATACACAGTGTGTCAGTGAGTGTGTTAATATTAATCTGTGTTCTCTGTCAGTGTGTTAATATTCCTGAGGACAGTGGGGGTGTTTTACACTTCACAGGGTTTATCTGACTGTAGGTCATGATATACACAGTGTGTCAGTGAGTGTGTTAATATTAATCTGTGTTCTCTGTCAGTGTGTTAATATTACTGAGGACAGTGGGGGTGTTTTACACTTCACAGGGTGTATCTGACTGTGGGTCATGATATACACAGTGTGTCAGTGAGTGTGTTAATATTAATCTGTGTTCTCTGTCAGTGTGTTAATATTCCTGAGGACAGTGGGCGTGTTTTACACTTCACAGGGTTTATCTGACTGTGGGTCATGATATACACAGTGTGTCAGTGAGTGTGTTAATATTAATCTGTGTTCTCTGTCAGTGTGTTAATATTACTGAGGACAGTGGGGGTGTTTTACACTTCACAGGGTGTATCTGACTGTGGGTCATGATATACACAATGTGTCAGTGAGAGTGTTAATATTAATCTGTGTTCTCTGTCAGTGTGTTAATATTCCTGAGGACAGTGGGGGTGTTTTACACTTCACAGGGTGTAACTGACTGTGGGTCATGATATACACAGTGTGTCAGTGAGTGTGTTAATATTAATCTGTGTTCTCTGTCAGTGTGTTAATATTCCTGAGGACAGAGGGGGTGTTTGACACTTCACAGGGTTTATCTGACTGTGGGTCATGATGTACACAGTGTGTCAGTGAGTGTGTTAATATTAATCTGTGTTCTCTGTCAGTGTGTTAATATTACTGAGGACAGTGGGGGTGTTTTACACTTCACAGGGTGTATCTGACTGTGGGTCATGATATACACAGTGTGTCAGTGAGTGTGTTAATATTAATCTGTGTTCTCTGTCAGTGTGTTAATATTACTGAGGACAGTGGGGGTGTTTTACACTTCACAGGGTGTATCTGACTGTGGGTCATGATATACACAGTGTGTCAGTGAGTGTGTTAATATTAATATGTGTTCTCTGTCAGTGTGTTAATATTCCTGAGGACAATGGGGATGTTTTACACTTCACCGGGTGTATCTGACTGTGGGTCATGATATACACAGTGTGTCAGTGAGTGTGTTAATATTAATCTGTGTTCTCTGTCAGTGTGTTAATATTACTGAGGACAGTGGGGGTGATTTACACTTCACAGGGTGTATCTGACTGTGGCTCATGATGTACACAGTGTGTCAGTGAGTGTGTTAATATTAATCTGTGTTCTCTGTCAGTGTGTTAATATTCCTGAGGACAGTGGGGGTGATTTACACTTCACAGGGTTTATCTGACTGTGGGTCATGATACACACAGTGTGTCAGTGAGTGTGTTAATATTAATCTGTGTTCTCTGTCAGTGTGTTAATATTACTGAGGACAGTGGGGGTGATTTACACTTCACAGGGTTTATCTGACTGTGGGTCATGATACACACAGTGTGTCAGTGAGTGTGTTAATATTAATCTGTGTTCTCTGTCAGTGTGTTAATATTACTGAGGACAGTGGGGGTGTTTTACACTTCACAGGGTTTATCTGACTGTGGGTCATGATGTACACAGTGTGTCAGTGAGTGTGTTAATATTAATCTGTGTTCTCTGTCAGTGTGTTAATATTACTGAGGACAGTGGGGGTGTTTTACACTTCACAGGGTTTATCTGACTGTGGGTCATGATGTACACAGTGTTTCAGTGAGTGTGTTAATATTAATCTGTGTTCTCTGTCAGTGTGTTAATATTACTGAGGACAGTGGGGATGTTTTACACTTCACAGGGTGTATCTGACTGTGGGTCATGATGTACACAGTGTGTCAGTGAGTGTGTTAATATTAATCTGTGTTCTCTGCCAGTGTGTTAATATTCCTGAGGACAGTGGGGGTGTTTTACACTTCACAGGGTGTATCTGACTGTGGGTCATGATATACACAGTGTGTCAGTGATTGTGTTAATATTAATCTGTGTTCTCTGTCAGTGTGTTAATATTCCTGAGGACAGTGGGGATGTTTTACACTTCACAGGGTGTATCTGACTGTGGGTCATGATATACACAGTGTGTCAGTGAATGTGTTAATATTAATCTGTGTTCTCTGTCAGTGTGTTAATATTCCTGAGGACAGTGGGGGTGTTTTACACTTCACAGGGTGTATCTGACTGTGGGTCATGATATACACAGTGTGTCAGTGAGTGTGTTAATATTAATCTGTGTTCTCTGTCAGTGTGTTCATATTACTGAGGACAGTGGGGGTGTTTTACACTTCACAGGGTGTATCTGACTGTGGGTCATGATATACACAGTGTGTCAGTGAGTGTGTTAATATTAATCTGTGTTCTCTGTCACTGTGTTAATATTACTGAGGACAGTGGGGGTGTTTTACACTTCACAGGGTTTATCTGACTGTGGGTCATGATATACACAGTGTGTCAGTGAGTGTGTTAATATTAATCTGTGTTCTCTGTCACTGTGTTAATATTACTGAGGACAGTGGGGGTGTTTTACACTTCACAGGGTTTATCTGACTGTGAGTCATGATATACACAGTGTGTCAGTGAGTGTGTTAATATTAATCTGTGTTCTCTGTCAGTGTGTTAATATTACTGAGGACAGTGGGGGTGTTTTACACTTCACAGGGTTTATCTGACTGTGGGTCATGATGTACACAGTGTGTCAGTGAGTGTGTTAATATTAATCTGTGTTCTCTGTCAGTGTGTTAATATTCCTGAGGACATTGGGGGTGTTTTACACTTCACAGGGTGTATCTGACTGTGGGTCATGATATACACAGTGTGTCAGTGAGTGTGTTAATATTAATCTGTGTTCTCTGTCAGTGTGTTAATATTACTGATGACAGTGGGGGTGTTTTACACTTCACAGGGTTTATCTGACTGTGGGTCATGATATACACAGTGTGTCAGTGAGTGTGTTAATATTAATCTGTGTTCTCTGTCAGTGTGTTAATATTACTGAGGACAGTGGGGGTGTTTTACACTTAACAGGGTTTATCTGACTGTGGGTCATGATATACACAGTGTGTCAGTGAGTGTGTTAATATTAATCTGTGTTCTCTGTCAGTGTGTTAATATTACTGAGGACAGTGGGGGTGTTTTACACTTCACAGGGTGTATCTGACTGTGGGTCATGATATACACAGTGTGTCAGTGAGTGTGTTAATATTAATCTGTGTTCTCTGTCAGTGTGTTAATATTCCTGAGGACAGTGGGCGTGTTTTACACTTCACAGGGTTTATCTGACTGTGGGTCATGATATACACAGTGTGTCAGTGAGTGTGTTAATATTAATCTGTGTTCTCTGTCAGTGTGTTAATATTACTGAGGACAGTGGGGGTGTTTTACACTTCACAGGGTTTATCTGACTGTGGGTCATGATATACACAGTGTGTCAGTGAGTGTGTTAATATTAATCTGTGTTCTCTGTCAGTGTGTTAATATTACTGAGGACAGTGGGGGTGTTTTACACTTCACAGGGTGTATCTGACTGTGGATCATGATATACACAGTGTGTCAGTGAGTGTGTTAATATTAATCTGTGTTCTCTGTCAGTGTGTTAATATTGCTGAGGACAGTGGGGGTGTTTTACACTTCACAGGGTTTATCTGACTGTGGGTCATGATATACACAGTGTGTGAGTGAGTGTGTTAATATTAATCTGTGTTCTCTGTCAGTGTGTTAATATTACTGAGGACAGTGGGGGTGTTTTACACTTCACAGGGTTTATCTGACTGTGGGTCATGATGTACACAGTGTGTCAGTGAGTGTGTTAATATTAATCTGTGTTCTCTGTCAGTGTGTTAATATTCCTGAGGACAGTGGGGGTGTTTTACACTTCACAGGGTGTATCTGACTGTGGGTCATGATATACACAGTGTGTCAGTGAGTGTGTTAATATTAATCTGTGTTCTCTGTCAGTGTGTTAATATTCCTGAGGACAGTGGGGGTGTTTTACACTTCACAGGGTTTATCTGACTGTGGGTCATGATATACACAGTGTGTCAGTGAGTGTGTTAATATTAATCTGTGTTCTCTGTCAGTGTGTTAATATTACTGAGGACAGTGGGGGTGTTTTACACTTCACAGGGTGTATCTGACTGTGGGTCATGATATACACAGTGTGTCAGTGAGTGTGTTAATATTAATCTGTGTTCTCTGTCAGTGTGTTAATATTCCTGAGGACAGTGGGCGTGTTTTACACTTCACAGGGTTTATCTGACTGTGGGTCATGATATACACAGTGTGTCAGTGAGTGTGTTAATATTAATCTGTGTTCTCTGTCAGTGTGTTAATATTACTGAGGACAGTGGGGGTGTTTTACACTTCACAGGGTTTATCTGACTGTGGGTCATGATATACACAGTGTGTCACTGAGTGTGTTAATATTAATCTGTGTTCTCTGTCAGTGTGTTAATATTACTGAGGACAGTGGGGGTGTTTTACACTTCACAGGGTGTATCTGACTGTGGATCATGATATACACAGTGTGTCAGTGAGTGTGTTAATATTAATCTGTGTTCTCTGTCAGTGTGTTAATATTGCTGAGGACAGTGGGGGTGTTTTACACTTCACAGGGTTTATCTGACTGTGGGTCATGATATACACAGTGTGTGAGTGAGTGTGTTAATATTAATCTGTGTTCTCTGTCAGTGTGTTAATATTCCTGAGGGCAGTGGGGATGTTTTACACTTCACAGGGTGTATCTGACTGTGGGTCATAATGTACACAGTGTGTCAGTGAGTGTGTTAATATTAATCTGTGTTCTCTGTCAGTGTGTTAATATTCCTGAGGACAGTGGGGGTGTTTTACACTTCACAGGGTGTATCTGACTGTGGGTCATGATGTACACAGTGTGTCAGTGAGTGTGTTAATATTAATCTGTGTTCTCTGTCAGTGTGTTAATATTCCTGAGGACAGTGGGGGTGTTTTACACTTCACAGGGTGTATCTGACTGTGGGTCATGATGTACACAGTGTGTCAGTGAGTGTGTTAATATTAATCTGTGTTCTCTGTCAGTGTGTTAATATTCCTGAGGACAGTGGGGGTGTTTTACACATCACAGGGTGTATCTGACTGTGGGTCATGATGTACACAGTGTGTCAGTGAGTGTGTTAATATTAATCTGTGTACTCTGTCAGTGTGTTAATATTACCGAGGACAGTGGGGGTGTTTTACACTTCACAGGGTGTATCTGACAGTGGGTCATGATATACACAATGTGTCAGTGAGTCTGTTAATATTAATCTGTGTTCTCTGTCAGTGTGTTAATATTACTGAGGACAGTGGGGGTGTTTTACACTTCACAGGGTGTATCTGACTGTGGGTCATGATATACACAGTGTGTCAGTGAGTGTGTTAATATTAATCTGTGTTCTCTGTCATTGTGCTAATAGTACTGAGGACAGTGGGGGTGTTTTACACTTCACAGGGTGTATCTGACTGTGGGTCATGATGTACACAGTGTGTCAGTGAGTGTGTTAATATTAATCTGTGTTCTCTGTCAGTGTGTTAATATTACTGAGGACAGTGGGGGTGTTTTACACTTCACAGGGTGTATCTGACTGTGGGTCATGATATACACAGTGTGTCAGTGAGTGTGTTAATATTAATCTGTGTTCTCTGTCAGTGTGTTAATATTACTGAGGACAGTGGGGGTTTTTTACACTTCACAGGGTGTATCTGACTGTGGATCATGATATACACAGTGTGTCAGTGAGTGTGTTAATATTAATCTGTGTTCTCTGTCAGTGTGTTAATATTGCTGAGGACAGTGGGGGTGTTTTACACTTCACAGGGTTTATCTGACTGTGGGTCATGATATACACAGTGTGTGAGTGAGTGTGTTAATATTAATCTGTGTTCTCTGTCAGTGTGTTAATATTACTGAGGACAGTGGGGGTGTTTTACACTTCACAGGGTTTATCTGACTGTGGGTCATGATGTACACAGTGTGTCAGTGAGTGTGTTAATAATAATCTGTGTTCTCTGTCAGTGTGTTAATATTCCTGAGGACAGTGGGGGTGTTTTACACTTCACAGGGTGTATCTGACTGTGGGTCATGATATACACAGTGTGTCAGTGAGTGTGTTAATATTAATCTGTGTTCTCTATCAGTGTGTTAATATTCCTGAGGACAGTGGGGGTGTTTTACACTTCACAGGGTTTATCTGACTGTGGGTCATGATATACACAGTGTGTCAGTGAGTGTGTTAATATTAATCTGTGTTCTCTGTCAGTGTGTTAATATTACTGAGGACAGTGGGGGTGTTTTACACTTCACAGGGTGTATCTGACTGTGGGTCATGATATACACAGTGTGTCAGTGAGTGTGTTAATATTAATCTGTGTTCTCTGTCAGTGTGTTAATATTCCTGAGGACAGTGGGCGTGTTTTACACTTCACAGGGTTTATCTGACTGTGGGTCATGATATACACAGTGTGTCAGTGAGTGTGTTAATATTAATCTGTGTTCTCTGTCAGTGTGTTAATATTACTGAGGACAGTGGGGGTGTTTTACACTTCACAGGGTTTATCTGACTGTGGGTCATGATATACACAGTGTGTCACTGAGTGTGTTAATATTAATCTGTGTTCTCTATCAGTGTGTTAATATTCCTGAGGACAGTGGGGGTGTTTTACACTTCACAGGGTTTATCTGACTGTGGGTCATGATATACACAGTGTGTCAGTGAGTGTGTTAATATTAATCTGTGTTCTCTGTCAGTGTGTTAATATTACTGAGGACAGTGGGGGTGTTTTACACTTCACAGGGTGTATCTGACTGTGGGTCATGATATACACAGTGTGTCAGTGAGTGTGTTAATATTAATCTGTGTTCTCTGTCAGTGTGTTAATATTCCTGAGGACAGTGGGCGTGTTTTACACTTCACAGGGTTTATCTGACTGTGGGTCATGATATACACAGTGTGTCAGTGAGTGTGTTAATATTAATCTGTGTTCTCTGTCAGTGTGTTAATATTACTGAGGACAGTGGGGGTGTTTTACACTTCACAGGGTTTATCTGACTGTGGGTCATGATATACACAGTGTGTCACTGAGTGTGTTAATATTAATCTGTGTTCTCTGTCAGTGTGTTAATATTACTGAGGACAGTGGGGGTGTTTTACACTTCACAGGGTGTATCTGACTGTGGATCATGATATACACAGTGTGTCAGTGAGTGTGTTAATATTAATCTGTGTTCTCTGTCAGTGTGTTAATATTGCTGAGGACAGTGGGGGTGTTTTACACTTCACAGGGTTTATCTGACTGTGGGTCATGATATACACAGTGTGTGAGTGAGTGTGTTAATATTAATCTGTGTTCTCTGTCAGTGTGTTAATATTCCTGAGGGCAGTGGGGATGTTTTACACTTCACAGGGTGTATCTGACTGTGGGTCATAATGTACACAGTGTGTCAGTGAGTGTGTTAATATTAATCTGTGTTCTCTGTCAGTGTGTTAATATTCCTGAGGACAGTGGGGGTGTTTTACACTTCACAGGGTGTATCTGACTGTGGGTCATGATGTACACAGTGTGTCAGTGAGTGTGTTAATATTAATCTGTGTTCTCTGTCAGTGTGTTAATATTCCTGAGGACAGTGGGGGTGTTTTACACTTCACAGGGTGTATCTGACTGTGGGTCATGATGTACACAGTGTGTCAGTGAGTGTGTTAATATTAATCTGTGTTCTCTGTCAGTGTGTTAATATTACTGAGGACAGTGGGGGTGTTTTACACATCACAGGGTGTATCTGACTGTGGGTCATGATGTACACAGTGTGTCAGTGAGTGTGTTAATATTAATCTGTGTACTCTGTCAGTGTGTTAATATTACCGAGGACAGTGGGGGTGTTTTACACTTCAGAGGGTGTATCTGACAGTGGGTCATGATATACACAATGTGTCAGTGAGTCTGTTAATATTAATCTGTGTTCTCTGTCAGTGTGTTAATATTACTGAGGACAGTGGGGGTGTTTTACACTTCACAGGGTGTATCTGACTGTGGGTCATGATATACACAGTGTGTCAGTGAGTGTGTTAATATTAATCTGTGTTCTCTGTCATTGTGCTAATAGTACTGAGGACAGTGGGGGTGTTTTACACTTCACAGGGTGTATCTGACTGTGGGTCATGATGTACACAGTGTGTCAGTGAGTGTGTTAATATTAATCTGTGTTCTCTGTCAGTGTGTTAATATTACTGAGGACAGTGGGGGTGTTTTACACTTCACAGGGTGTATCTGACTGTGGGTCATGATGTACACAGTGTGTCAGTGAGTGTGTTAATATTAATCTGTGTTCTCTGTCAGTGTGTTAATATTACTGAGGACAGTGGGGGTGTTTTACACTTCACAGGGTTTATCTGACTGTGAGTCATGATGTACACAGTGTGTCAGTGAGTGTGTTAATATTAATCTGTGTTCTCTGTCAGTGTGTTAATATTACTGAGGACAGTGGGGGTGTTTTACACTTCACAGGGTTTATCTGACTGTGGGTCATGATGTACACAGTGTGTCAGTGAGTGTGTTAATATTAATCTGTGTTCTCTGTCAGTGTGTTAATATTCCTGAGGACATTGGGGGTGTTTTACACTTCACAGGGTGTATCTGACTGTGGGTCATGATATACACAGTGTGTCAGTGAGTGTGTTAATATTAATCTGTGTTCTCTGTCAGTGTGTTAATATTACTGATGACAGTGGGGGTGTTTTACACTTCACAGGGTTTATCTGACTGTGGGTCATGATATACACAGTGTGTCAGTGAGTGTGTTAATATTAATCTGTGTTCTCTGTCAGTGTGTTAATATTACTGAGGACAGTGGGGGTGTTTTACACTTCACAGGGTGTATCTGACTGTGGATCATGATATACACAGTGTGTCAGTGAGTGTGTTAATATTAATCTGTGTTCTCTGTCAGTGTGTTAATATTGCTGAGGACAGTGGGGGTGTTTTACACTTCACAGGGTTTATCTGACTGTGGGTCATGATATACACAGTGTGTGAGTGAGTGTGTTAATATTAATCTGTGTTCTCTGTCAGTGTGTTAATATTACTGAGGACAGTGGGGGTGTTTTACACTTCACAGGGTTTATCTGACTGTGGGTCATGATGTACACAGTGTGTCAGTGAGTGTGTTAATATTAATCTGTGTTCTCTGTCAGTGTGTTAATATTCCTGAGGACAGTGGGGGTGTTTTACACTTCACAGGGTGTATCTGACTGTGGGTCATGATATACACAGTGTGTCAGTGAGTGTGTTAATATTAATCTGTGTTCTCTGTCAGTGTGTTAATATTACTGATGACAGTGGGGGTGTTTTACACTTCACAGGGTTTATCTGACTGTGGGTCATGATATACACAGTGTGTCAGTGAGTGTGTTAATATTAATCTGTGTTCTCTGTCAGTGTGTTAATATTACTGAGGACAGTGGGGGTGTTTTACACTTCACAGGGTGTATCTGACTGTGGGTCATGATATACACAGTGTGTCAGTGAGTGTGTTAATATTAATCTGTGTTCTCTGTCAGTGTGTTAATATTCCTGAGGACAGTGGGCGTGTTTTACACTTCACAGGGTTTATCTGACTGTGGGTCATGATATACACAGTGTGTCAGTGAGTGTGTTAATATTAATCTGTGTTCTCTGTCAGTGTGTTAATATTACTGAGGACAGTGGGGGTGTTTTACACTTCACAGGGTTTATCTGACTGTGGGTCATGATATACACAGTGTGTCAGTGAGTGTGTTAATATTAATCTGTGTTCTCTGTCAGTGTGTTAATATTACTGAGGACAGTGGGGGTGTTTTACACTTCACAGGGTGTATCTGACTGTGGATCATGATATACACAGTGTGTCAGTGAGTGTGTTAATATTAATCTGTGTTCTCTGTCAGTGTGTTAATATTGCTGAGGACAGTGGGGGTGTTTTACACTTCACAGGGTTTATCTGACTGTGGGTCATGATATACACAGTGTGTGAGTGAGTGTGTTAATATTAATCTGTGTTCTCTGTCAGTGTGTTAATATTCCTGAGGGCAGTGGGGATGTTTTACACTTCACAGGGTGTATCTGACTGTGGGTCATAATGTACACAGTGTGTCAGTGAGTGTGTTAATATTAATCTGTGTTCTCTGTCAGTGTGTTAATATTCCTGAGGACAGTGGGGGTGTTTTACACTTCACAGGGTGTATCTGACTGTGGGTCATGATGTACACAGTGTGTCAGTGAGTGTGTTAATATTAATCTGTGTTCTCTGTCAGTGTGTTAATATTCCTGAGGACAGTGGGGGTGTTTTACACTTCACAGGGTGTATCTGACTGTGGGTCATGATGTACACAGTGTGTCAGTGAGTGTGTTAATATTAATCTGTGTTCTCTGTCAGTGTGTTAATATTCCTGAGGACAGTGGGGGTGTTTTACACTTCACAGGGTTTATCTGACTGTGGGTCATGATGTACACAGTGTGTCAGTGAGTGTGTTAATATTAATCTGTGTACTCTGTCAGTGTGTTAATATTACCGAGGACAGTGGGGGTGTTTTACACTTCACAGGGTGTATCTGACAGAGGGTCATGATATACACAATGTGTCAGTGAGTCTGTTAATATTAATCTGTGTTCTCTGTCAGTGTGTTAATATTACTGAGGACAGTGGGGGTGTTTTACACTTCACAGGGTGTATCTGAGTGTGGGTCATGATATACACAGTGTGTCAGTGAGTGTGTTAATATTAATCTGTGTTCTCTGTCAGTGTGTTAATATTACTGAGGACAGTGGGGGTGTTTTACACTTCACAGTGTTTATCTGACTGTGAGTCATGATATACACAGTGTGTCAGTGAGTGTGTTAATATTAATCTGTGTTCTCTGTCAGTGTGTTAATATTACTGAGGACAGTGGGGATGTTTTACACTTCACAGGGTGTATCTGACTGTGGGTCATGATGTACACAGTGTGTCAGTGAGTGTGTTAATATTAATCTGTGTTCTCTGTCATTGTGCTAATAGTACTGAGGACAGTGGGGGTGTTTTACACTTCACAGGGTGTATCTGACTGTGGGTCATGATGTACACAGTGTGTCAGTGAGTGTGTTAATATTAATCTGTGTTCTCTGTCAGTGTGTTAATATTACTGAGGACAGTGGGGGTGTTTTACACTTCACAGGGTGTATCTGACTGTGGGTCATGATGTACACAGTGTGTCAGTGAGTGTGTTAATATTAATCTGTGTTCTCTGTCAGTGTGTTAATATTACTGAGGACAGTGGGGGTGTTTTACACTTCACCGGGTGTATCTGACTCTGGGTCATGATGTACACAGTGTGTCAGTGAGTGTGTTAATATTAATCTGTGTTCTCTGTCAGTGTGTTAATATTACTGAGGACAGTGGGGGTGTTTTACACTTCACAGGGTGTATCTGACTGTGGGTCATGATATACACAGTGTGTCAGTGAGTGTGTTAATATTAATCTGTGTTCTCTGTCAGTGTGTTAATATTGCTGAGGACAGTGGGGGTGTTTTACACTTCACAGGGTGTATCTGACTGTGGGTCATGATATACACAGTGTTTCAGTGAGTGTGTTAATATTAATCTGTGTACTCTGTCAGTGTGTTAATATTACTGAGGACAGTGGGGGTGTTTTACACTTCACAGGGTGTATCTGACTGTGGGTCATGATATACACAGTGTGTCAGTGAGTGTGTTAATATTAATCTGTGTTCTCTGTCAGTGTGTTAATATTCCTGAGGACAGTGGGGGTGTTTTACACTTCACAGGGTGTATCTGACTGTGGGTCATGATGTACACAGTGTGTCAGTGAGTGTGTTAATATTAATCTGTGTCCTCTGTCAGTGTGTTAATATTACTGAGGACAGTGGGGGTGTTTTACACTTCACAGTGTTTATCTGACTGTGGGTCATGATATACACAGTGTATCAGTGAGTGTGTTAATATTAATCTGTTTTCTCTGTCAGTGTGTTAATATTACTGAGGACAGTGGGGGTGTTTTACACTTCACAGGGTGTATCTGACTGTGGGTCATGATATACACAGTGTGTCAGTGAGTGTGTTAATATTAATCTGTGTTCTCTGTCATTGTGCTAATATTACTGAGGACAGTGGGGGTGTTTTACACTTCACAGGGTGTATCTGACTGTGGGTCATGATATACACAGTGTGTCAGTGAGTGTGTTAATATTAATCTGTGTTCTCTGTCAGTGTGTTAATATTACTGAGGACAGTGGGGGTGTTTTACACTTCACAGGGTGTATCTAACTGTGGGTCATGATATACACAGTGTGTCAGTGAGTGTGTTAATATTAATCTGTGTTCTCTGTCAGTGTGTTAATATTACTGAGGACAGTGGGGATGTTTTGCACTTCACAGGGTGTATCTGACTGTGGGTCATGATGTACACAGTGTGTCAGTGAGTGTGTTAATATTAATCTGTGTTCTCTGTCAGTGTGTTAATATTACTGAGGACAGTGGGGGTGTTTTACACTTCACAGGGTTTATCTGACTGTGGGTCATGATGTACACAGTGTGTCAGTGAGTGTGTTAATATTAATCTGTGTTCTCTGTCAGTGTGTTAATATTACTGAGGACAGTGGGGGTGTATTACACTTCACCGGGTGTATCTGACTGTGGGTCATGATGTACACAGTGTGTCAGTGAGTGTGTTAATATTAATCTGTGTTCTCTGTCAGTGTGTTAATATTCCTGAGGACAGTGGGGGTGTTTTACACTTCACAGGGTGTATCTGACTGTGGGTCATGATATACACAGTGTGTCAGTGAGTGTGTTAATATTAATCTGTGTTCTCCGTCACTGTGTTAATATTCCTGAGGACAGTGGGGGTGTTTTACACTTCACAGGGTGTATCTGACTGTGGGTCATGATATACACAATGTGTCAGTGAGAGTGTTAATATTAATCTGTGTTCTCTGTCAGTGTGTTAATATTCCTGAGGACAGTGGGGGTGTTTTACACTTCACCGGGTGTATCTGACTGTGGGTCATGATATACACAGTGTGTCAGTGAGTGTGTTAATATTAATCTGTGTTCTCTGTCAGTGTGTTAATATTCCTGAGGACAGTGGGGGTGTTTTACACTTCACAGGGTGTATCTGACTGTGGGTCATGATATGCACAGTGTGTCAGTGAGTGTGTTAATATTAATCTGTGTTCTCTGTCAGTGTGTTAATATTACTGAGGACAGTGGGGTGTTTTACACTTCACAGGGTTTATCTGACTGTGGGTCATGATGTACACAGTGTGTCAGTGAGTGTGTTAATATTAATCTGTGTTCTCTGTCAGTGTGTTAATATTCCTGAGGACAGTGGGGGTGTTTTACACTTCACAGGGTGTAACTGACTGTGGGTCATGATATACACAGTGTGTCAGTGAGTGTGTTAATATTAATCTGTGTTCTCTGTCAGTGTGTTAATATTCCTGAGGACAGTGGGGGTGTTTTACACTTCACAGGGTTTATCTGACTGTGGGTCATGATGTACACAGTGTGTCAGTGAGTGTGTTAATATTAATCTGTGTTCTCTGTCAGTGTGTTAATATTCCTGAGGACTGTGGGGGTGTTTTGCACTTCACAGGGTGTATCTGACTGTGGGTCATGATATACACAGTGTGTCAGTGAGTGTGTTAATATTAATCTGTGTTCTCTGTCAGTGTGTTAATATTCCTGAGGACAGTTTGGGTGTTTTACACTTCACAGGGTTTATCTGACTGTGGGTCATGATATACACAGTGTGTCAGTGAGTGTGTTAATATTAATCTGTGTTCTCTGTCAGTGTGTTAATATTACTGAGGACAGTGGGGATGTTTTACACTTCACAGGGTGTATCTGACTGTGGGTCATGATATACACAATGTGTCAGTGAGAGTGTTAATATTAATCTGTGTTCTCTGTCAGTGTGTTAATATTCCTGAGGACAGTGGGGGTGTTTTACACTTCACAGGGTGTAACTGACTGTGGGTCATGATATACACAGTGTGTCAGTGAGTGTGTTAATATTAATCTGTGTTCTCTGTCAGTGTGTTAATATTCCTGAGGACAGTGGGGGTGTTTGACACTTCACAGGGTTTATCTGACTGTGGGTCATGATGTACACAGTGTGTCAGTGAGTGTGTTAATATTAATCTGTGTTCTCTGTCAGTGTGTTAATATTCCTGAGGACAGTGGGGATGTTTTACACTTCACCGGGTGTATCTGACTGTGGGTCATGATATACACAGTGTGTCAGTGAGTGTGTTAATATTAATCTGTGTTCTCTGTCACTGTGTTAATATTACTGAGGACAGTGGGGGTGTTTTACACTTCACAGGGTTTATCTGACTGTGGGTCATGATATGCACAGTGTGTAAGTGAGTGTGTTAATATTAATCTGTGTTCTCTGTCACTGTGTTAATATTACTGAGGACAGTGGGGGTGTTTTAAACTTCACAGGGTTTATCTGACTGTGAGTCATGATATACACTGTGTGTCAGTGAGTGTGTTAATATTAATCTGTGTTCTCTGTCAGTGTGTTAATATTCCTGAGGACAGTGGGTGTGTTTTACACTTCACAGGGTTTATCTGACTGTGGGTCATGATGTACACAGTGTGTCAGTGAGTGTGTTAATATTAATCTGTGTTCTCTGTCAGTGTGTTAATATTCCTGAGGACAGTGGGGGTGTTTTACACTTCACAGGGTGTATCTGACTGTGGGTCATGATATACACAGTGTGTCAGTGAGTGTGTCAATATTAATCTGTGATCTCTGTCAGTGTGTTAATATTACTGAGGACAGTGGGGGTGTTTTACACTTCACAGGGTTTATCTGACTGTGGGTCATGATATACACAGTGTGTCAGTGAGTGTGTTAATATTAATCTGTGTTCTCTGTCAGTGTGTTAATATTACTGAGGACAGTGGGGGTGTTTTACACTTAACAGGGGTTATCTGACTGTGGGTCATGATATACACAGTGTGTCAGTGAGTGTGTTAATATTAATCTGTGTTCTCTGTCAGTGTGTTAATATTACTGAGGACAGTGGGGGTGTTTTACACTTCACAGGGTGTATCTGACTGTGGGTCATGATATACACAGTGTGTCAGTGAGTGTGTTAATATTAATCTGTGTTCTCTGTCAGTGTGTTAATATTCCTGAGGACAGTGGGGGTGTTTTACACTTCACAGGGTTTATCTGACTGTGGGTAATGATATACACAGTGTGTCAGTGAGTGTGTTAATATTAATCTGTGTTCTCTGTCAGTGTGTTAATATTACTGAGGACAGTGGGGGTGTTTTACACTTCACAGGGTGTATCTGACTGTGGGTCATGATGTACACAGTGTGTCAGTGAGTGTGTTAATATTAATCTGTGTTCTCTGTCAGTGTGTTAATATTCCTGAGGACAGTGGGGGTGTTTTACACTTCACAGGGTTTATCTGACTGTGGGTCATGATATACACAGTGTGTCAGTGAGTGTGTTAATATTAATCTGTGTTCTCTGTCAGTGTGTTAATATTACTGAGGACAGTGGGGGTGTTTTACACTTCACAGGGTGTATCTGACTGTGGATCATGATATACACAGTGTGTCAGTGAGTGTGTTAATATTAATCTGTGTTCTCTGTCAGTGTGTTAATATTGCTGAGGACAGTGGGGGTGTTTTACACTTCACAGGGTTTATCTGACTGTGGGTCATGATATACACAGTGTGTCAGTGAGTGTGTTAATATTAATCTGTGTTCTCTGTCAGTGTGTTAATATTCCTGAGGGCAGTGGGGATGTTTTACACTTCACAGGGTGTATCTGACTGTGGGTCATAATGTACACAGTGTGTCAGTGAGTGTGTTAATATTAATCTGTGTTCTCTGTCAGTGTGTTAATATTCCTGAGGACAGTGGGGGTGTTTTACACTTCACAGGGTGCATCTGACTGTGGGTCATGATGTACACAGTGTGTCAGTGAGTGTGTTAATATTAATCTGTGTTCTCTGTCAGTGTGTTAATATTCCTGAGGACAGTGGGGGTGTTTTACACTTCACAGGGTTTATCTGACTGTGGGTCATGATGTATACAGTGTGTCAGTGAGTGTGTTAATATTAATCTGTGTACTCTGTCAGTGTGTTAATATTACCGAGGACAGTGGGGGTGTTTTACACTTCACAGGGTGTATCTGACAGTGGGTCATGATATACACAGTGTGTCAGTGAGTCTGTTAATATTAATCTGTGTTCTCTGTCAG
The DNA here is from genome assembly GCF_036365525.1 of Heterodontus francisci. Lineage (NCBI taxonomy): Eukaryota > Metazoa > Chordata > Chondrichthyes > Heterodontiformes > Heterodontidae > Heterodontus > Heterodontus francisci. The sequence continues at coordinate 705,847 of NW_027142343.1, forward strand.
TGTGTTAATATTACTGAGGACAGTGGGGGTGTTTTACACTTCACAGGGTGTATCTGACTGTGGGTCATGATATACACAGTGTGTCAGTGAGTGTGTTAATATTAATCTGTGTTCTCTGTCAGTGTGTTAATGTTCCTGAGGACAGTGGGGGTGTTTTACACTTCACAGGGTGTATCTGACTGTGGGTAATGATGTACACAGTGTGTCAGTGAGTGTGTTAATATTAATCTGTGTTCTCTGTCAGTGTGTTAATATTCCTGAGGACAGTGGGGGTGTTTTACACTTCACAGGGTGTATCTGACTGTGGGTCATGATATACACAATGTGTCAGTGAGAGTGTTAATATTAATCTGTGTTCTCTGTCAGTGTGTTAATATTCCTGAGGACAGTGGGGGTGTTTTACACCTCACAGGGTGTAACTGACTGTGGGTCATGATATACACAGTGTGTCAGTGAGTGTGTTAATATTTATCTGTGTTCTCTGTCAGTGTGTTAATATTGCTGAGGACAGTGGGGGTGTTTGACACTTCACAGGGTTTATCTGACTGTGGGTCATGATGTACACAGTGTGTCAGTGAGTGTGTTAATATTAATCTGTGTTCTCTGTCAGTGTGTTAATATTACTGAGGACAGTGGGGGTGTTTTACACTTAACAGGGTTTATCTGACTGTGGGTCATGATATACACAGTGTGTCAGTGAGTGTGTTAATATTAATCTGTGTTCTCTGTCAGTGTGTTAATATTACTGAGGACAGTGGGGGTGTTTTACACTTCACAGGGTGTATCTGACTGTGGGTCATGATATACACAGTGTGTCAGTGAGTGTGTTAATGTTAATCTGTGTTCTCTGTCAGTGTGTTAATATTCCTGAGGACAGTGGGGGTGTTTTACACTTCACAGGGTTTATCTGACTGTGGGTCATGATATACACAGTGTGTCAGTGAGTGTGTTAATATTAATCTGTGTTCTCTGTCAGTGTGTTAATATTACTGAGGACAGTGGGGGTGTTTTACACTTCACAGGGTGTATCTGACTGTGGGTCATGATGTACACAGTGTGTCAGTGAGTGTGTTAATATTAATCTGTGTTCTCTGTCAGTGTGTTAATATTCCTGAGGACAGTGGAGGTGTTTTACACTTCACAGGGTGTATCTGACTGTGGGTCATGATATACACAGTGTGTCAGTGAGTGTGTTAATATTAATCTGTGTTCTCTGTCAGTGTGTTAATATTCCTGAGGACAGTGGGGGTGTTTTACACTTCACAGGGTTTATCTGACTGTGGGTAATGATATACACAGTGTGTCAGTGAGTGTGTTAATATTAATCTGTGTTCTCTGTCAGTGTGTTAATATTACTGAGGACAGTGGGGGTGTTTTACACTTCACAGGGTGTATCTGACTGTGGATCATGATATACACAGTGTGTCAGTGAGTGTGTTAATATTAATCTGTGTTCTCTGTCAGTGTGTTAATATTGCTGAGGACAGTGGGGGTGTTTTACACTTCACAGGGTTTATCTGACTGTGGGTCATGATATACACAGTGTGTCAGTGAGTGTGTTAATATTAATCTGTGTTCTCTGTCAGTGTGTTAATATTCCTGAGGGCAGTGGGGATGTTTTACACTTCACAGGGTGTATCTGACTGTGGGTCATAATGTACACAGTGTGTCAGTGAGTGTGTTAATATTAATCTGTGTTCTCTGTCAGTGTGTTAATATTCCTGAGGACAGTGGGGGTGTTTTACACTTCACAGGGTGTATCTGACTGTGGGTCATGATGTACACAGTGTGTCAGTGAGTGTGTTAATATTAATCTGTGTTCTCTGTCAGTGTGTTAATATTCCTGAGGACAGTGGGCGTGTTTTACACTTCACAGGGTTTATCTGACTGTGGGTCATGATATACACAGTGTGTCAGTGAGTGTGTTAATATTAATCTGTGTTCTCTGTCAGTGTGTTAATGTTCCTGAGGACAGTGGGGGTGTTTTACACTTCACAGGGTGTATCTGACTGTGGGTCATGATGTACACAGTGTGTCAGTGAGTGTGTTAATATTAATCTGTGTTCTCTGTCAGTGTGTTAATATTACTGAGGACAGTGGGGGTGTTTTACACTTCACAGGGTGTATCTGACTGTGGATCATGATATACACAGTGTGTCAGTGAGTGTGTTAATATTAATCTGTGTTCTCTGTCAGTGTGTTAATATTGCTGAGGACAGTGGGGGTGTTTTACACTTCACAGGGTTTATCTGACTGTGGGTCATGATATACACAGTGTGTCAGTGAGAGTGTTAATATTAATCTGTGTTCTCTGTCAGTGTGTTAATATTCCTGAGGACAGTGGGGGTGTTTTACACTTCACAGGGTGTAACTGACTGTGGGTCATGATATACACAGTGTGTCAGTGAGTGTGTTAATATTAATCTGTGTTCTCTGTCAGTGTGTTAATATTCCTGAGGACAGTGGGGGTGTTTGACACTTCACAGGGTTTATCTGACTGTGGGTCATGATGTACACAGTGTGTCAGTGAGTGTGTTAATATTAATCTGTGTTCTCTGTCAGTGTGTTAATATTCCTGAGGACAGTGGAGATGTTTTACACTTCACCGGGTGTATCTGACTGTGGGTCATGATATACACAGTGTGTCAGTGAGTGTGTTAATATTAATCTGTGTTCTCTGTCACTGTGTTAATATTACTGAGGACAGTGGGGGTGTTTTACACTTCACAGGGTTTATCTGACTGTGGGTCATGATATGCACAGTGTGTCAGTGAGTGTGTTAATATTAATCTGTGTTCTCTGTCACTGTGTTAATATTACTGAGGACAGTGGGGGTGTTTTACACTTCACAGGGTTTATCTGACTGTGAGTCATGATATACACAGTGTGTCAGTGAGTGTGTTAATATTAATCTGTGTTCTCTGTCAGTGTGTTAATATTACTGAGGACAGTGGGGGTGTTTTACACTTCACAGGGTTTATCTGACTGTGGGTCATGATGTACACAGTGTGTCAGTGAGTGTGTTAATATTAATCTGTGATCTCTGTCAGTGTGTTAATATTACTGAGGACAGTGGGGGTGTTTTACACTTCACAGGGTTTATCTGACTGTGGGTCATGATATACACAGTGTGTCAGTGAGTGTGTTAATATTAATCTGTGTTCTCTGTCAGTGTGTTAATATTCCTGAGGACAGTGGGGGTGTTTTACACTGAACAGGGTTTATCTGACTGTGGGTCATGATATACACAGTGTGTCAGTGAGTGTGTTAATATTAATCTGTGTTCTCTGTCAGTGTGTTAATATTACTGAGGACAGTGGGGGTGTTTTACACTTCACAGGGTGTATCTGACTGTGGGTCATGATGTACACAGTGTGTCAGTGAGTGTGTTAATATTAATCTGTGTTCTCTGTCAGTGTGTTAATATTCCTGAGGACAGTGGGGGTGTTTTACACTTCACAGGGTTTATCTGACTGTGGGTCATGATATACACAGTGTGTCAGTGAGTGTGTTAATATTAATCTGTGTTCTCTGTCAGTGTGTTAATATTACTGAGGACAGTGGGGGTGTTTTACACTTCACAGGGTGTATCTGACTGTGGGTCATGATATACACAGTGTGTCAGTGAGTGTGTTAATATTAATCTGTGTTCTCTGTCAGTGTGTTAATATTACTGAGGACAGTGGGGGTGTTTTACACTTCACAGGGTGTATCTGACTGTGGGTCATGATGTACACAGTGTGTCAGTGAGTGTGTTAATATTAATCTGTGTTCTCTGTCAGTGTGTTAATATTCCTGAGGACAGTGGGGGTGTTTTACACTTCACAGGGTTTATCTGACTGTGGGTCATGATATACACAGTGTGTCAGTGAGTGTGTTAATATTAATCTGTGTTCTCTGTCAGTGTGTTAATATTACTGAGGACAGTGGGGGTGTTTTACACTTCACAGGGTGTATCTGACTGTGGATCATGATATACACAGTGTGTCAGTGAGTGTGTTAATATTAATCTGTGTTCTCTGTCAGTGTGTTAATATTGCTGAGGACAGTGGGGGTGTTTTACACTTCACAGGGTTTATCTGACTGTGGGTCATGATATACACAGTGTGTCAGTGAGTGTGTTAATATTAATCTGTGTTCTCTGTCAGTGTGTTAATATTCCTGAGGGCAGTGGGGATGTTTTACACTTCACAGGGTGTATCTGACTGTGGGTCATAATGTACACAGTGTGTCAGTGAGTGTGTTAATATTAATCTGTGTTCTCTGTCAGTGTGTTAATATTCCTGAGGACAGTGGGGGTGTTTTACACTTCACAGGGTGTATCTGACTGTGGGTCATGATGTACACAGTGTGTCAGTGAGTGTGTTAATATTAATCTGTGTTCTCTGTCAGTGTGTTAATATTACTGAGGACAGTGGGGGTGTTTTACACTTCACAGGGTGTATCTGACTGTGGGTCATGATGTACACAGTGTGTCAGTGAGTGTGTTAATATTAATCTGTGTTCTCTGTCAGTGTGTTAATATTACTGAGGACAGTGGGGGTGTTTTACACTTCACAGGGTGTATCTGACTGTGGGTCATGATATACACAGTGTGTCAGTGAGTGTGTTAATATTAAACTGTGTTCTCTGTCAGTGTGTTAATATTGCTGAGGACAGTGGGGGTGTTTTACACTTCACAGGGTGTATCTGACTGTGGGTCATGATATACACAGTGTGTCAGTGAGTGTGTTAATATTAATCTGTGTACTCTGTCAGTGTGTTAATATTACTGAGGACAGTGGGGGTGTTTTACACTTCACAGGGTGTATCTGACTGTGTGTCATGATATACACAGTGTGTCAGTGAGTGTGTTAATATTAATCTGTGTTCTCTGTCAGTGTGTTAATATTCCTGAGGACAGTGGGGGTGTTTTACACTTCACAGGGTGTATCTGACTGTGGGTCATGATATACACAGTGTGTCAGTGAGTGTGTTAATATTAATCTGTGTTCTCTGTCAGTGTGTTAATATTACTGAGGACAGTGGGGGTGTTTTACACTTCACAGGGTGTATCTGACTGTGGGTCATGATATACACAGTGTGTCAGTGAGTGTGTTAATATTAATCTGTGTTCTCTGTCAGTGTGTTAATATTCCTGAGGACAGTGGGGGTGTTTTACACTTCACAGGGTGTATCTGACTGTGGGTCATGATATACACAGTGTGTCAGTGAGTGTGTTAATATTAATCTGTGTTCTCTGTCAGTGTGTTAATATTACTGAGGACAGTGGGGGTGTTTTACACTTCACAGGGTGTATCTGACTGTGGGTCATGATATACACAGTGTGTCATTGAGTGTGTTAATATTAATCTGTGTTCTCTGTCAGTGTGTTAATATTACTGAGGACAGTGGGGGTGTTTTACACTTCACAGGGTGTATCTGACTGTGGGTCATGATATACACAATGTGTCAGTGAGAGTGTTAATATTAATCTGTGTTCTCTGTCAGTGTGTTAATATTCCTGAGGACAGTGGGGGTGTTTTACACTTCACAGGGTGTATCTGACTGTGTGTCATGATATACACAGTGTGTCAGTGAGTGTGTTAATATTAATCTGTGTTCTCTGTCAGTGTGTTAATATTACTGAGGACAGTGGGGGTGTTTTACACTTCACAGGGTGTATCTGACTGTGGGTCATGATATACACAGTGTGTCAGTGAGTGTGTTAATATTAATCTGTGTACTCTGTCAGAGTGTTAATATTACTGAGGACAGTGGGGGTGTTTTACACTTCACAGGGTGTATCTGACTGTGGGTCATGATGTACACAGTGTGTCAGTGAGTGTGTTAATATTAATCTGTGTTCTCTGTCAGTGTGTTAATATTGCTGAGGACAGTGGGGGTGTTTTACACTTCACAGGGTGTATCTGACTGTGGGTCATGATATACACAGTGTGTCAGTGAGTGTGTTAATATTAATCTGTGTACTCTGTCAGTGTGTTAATATTACTGAGGACAGTGGGGGTGTTTTACACTTCACAGGGTGTATCTGACTGTGGGTCATGATATACACAGTGTGTCAGTGAGTGTGTTAATATTAATCTGTGTTCTCTGTCAGTGTGTTAATATTCCTGAGGACAGTGGGGATGTTTTACACTTCACAGGGTGTATCTGACTGTGGGTCATGATATACACAGTGTGTCAGTGAGTGTGTTAATATTAATCTGTGTTCTCTGTCAGTGTGTTAATATTCCTGAGGACAGTGGGGGTGTTTTACACTTCACAGGGTGTATCTGACTGTGGGTCATGATGTACACAGTGTGTCAGTGAGTGTGTTAATATTAATCTGTGTTCTCTGTCAGTGTGTTAATATTCCTGAGGACAGTGGGGGTGTTTTACACTTCACAGGGTGTATCTGACTGTGGGTCATGATATACACAGTGTGTCAGTGAGTGTGTTAATATTAATCTGTGTTCTCTGTCAGTGTGTTAATATTCCTGAGGACAGTGGGGGTGTTTTACACTTCACAGGGTGTATCTGACTGTGGGTCATGATGTACACAGTGTGTCAGTGAGTGTGTTAATATTAATCTGTGTTCTCTGTCAGTGTGTTAATATTACTGAGGACAGTGGGGGTGTTTTACACTTCACCGGGTGTATCTGACTCTGGGTCATGATGTACACAGTGTGTCAGTGAGTGTGTTAATATTAATCTGTGTTCTCTGTCAGTGTGTTAATATTGCTGAGGACAGTGGGGGTGTTTTACACTTCACAGGGTGTATCTGACTGTGGGTCATGATATACACAGTGTGTCAGTGAGTGTGTTAATATTAATCTGTGTTCTCTGTCAGTGTGTTAATATTGCTGAGGACAGTGGGGGTGTTTTACACTTCACAGGGTGTATCTGACTGTGGGTCATGATATACACAGTGTGTCAGTGAGTGTGTTAATATTAATCTGTGTACTCTGTCAGTGTGTTAATATTACTGAGGACAGTGGGGGTGTTTTACACTTCACAGGGTGTATCTGACTGTGGGTCATGATATACACAGTGTGTCAGTGAGTGTGTTAATATTAATTTGTGTTCTCTGTCAGTGTGTTAATATTACTGAGGACAGTGGGGGTGTTTTACACTTCACAGGGTGTATCTGACTGTGGGTCATGATATACACAATGTGTCAGTGAGTGTGTTAATATTAATCTGTGTTCTCTGTCAGTGTGTTAATATTCCTGAGGACAGTGGGGGTGTTTTACACTTCACAGGGTGTATCTGACTGTGGGTCATGATATACAGAGTGTGTCAGTGAGTGTGTTAATATTAATCTGTGTTCTCTGTCAGTGTGTTAATATTCCTGAGGACAGTGGGGGTGTTTACACTTCACAGGGTGTATCTGACTGTGGGTCATGTTGTACACAGTGTGTCAGTGAGTGTGTTAATATTAATCTGTGTCCTCTGTCAGTGTGTTAATATTCCTGAGGACAGTGGGGGTGTTTTACACTTCACAGTGTTTATCTGACTGTGGGTCATGATATACACAGTGTATCTGTGAGTGTGTTAATATTAATCTGTGTTCTCTGTCAGTGTGTTAATATTGCTGAGGACAGTGGGGGTGTTTTACACTTCACAGGGTGTATCTGACTGTGGGTCATGATGTACACAGTGTGTCAGTGAGTGTGTTAATATTAATCTGTGTTCTCTGTCAGTGTGTTAATATTCCTGAGGACAGTGGGGGTGTTTTACACTTCACAGGGTGTATCTGACTCTGGGTCATGATATACACAGTGTGTCAGTGAGTGTGTTAATATTAATCTGTGTTCTCTGTCAGTGTGTTAATATTACTGAGGACAGTGGGGGTGTTTTACACTTCACAGGGTGTATCTGACTGTGGGTCATGATATACACAGTGTGTCAGTGAGTGTGTTAATATTAATCTGTGTACTCTGTCAGAGTGTTAATATTACTGAGGACAGTGGGGATGTTTTACACTTCACAGGGTGTATCTGACTGTGGGTCATAATGTACACAGTGTGTCAGTGAGTGTGTTAATATTAATCTGTGTTCTCTGTCAGTGTGTTAATATTACTGAGGGCAGTGGGGATGTTTTGCACTTCACAGGGTGTATCTGACTGTGGGTCATGATGTACACAGTGTGTCAGTGAATGTGTTAATATTAATCTGTGTTCTCTGTCAGTGTGTTAATATTCCTGAGGGCAGTGGGGATGTTTTACACTTCACAGGGTGTATCTGACTGTGGGTCATGATGTACACAGTGTGTCAGTGAGTGTGTTAATATTAATCTGTGTTCTCTGTCAGTGTGTTAATATTACTGAGGACAGTGGGGGTGTTTTACACTTCACAGGGTGTATCTGACTGTGGGTCATGATGTACACAGTGTGTCAGTGAGTGTGTTAATATTAATCTGTGTTCTCTGTCAGTGTGTTAATATTCCTGAGGACAGTGGGGGTGTTTTACACTTCACAGGGTGTATCTGACTGTGGGTCATGATGTACACAGTGTGTCAGTGAGTGTGTTAATATTAATCTGTGTTCTCTGTCAGTGTGTTAATATTACTGAGGACAGTGGGGGTGTTTTACACTTCACCGGGTGTATCTGACTCTGGGTCATGATGTACACAGTGTGTCAGTGAGTGTGTTAATATTAATCTGTGTTCTCTGTCAGTGTGTTAATATTACTGAGGACAGTGGGGGTGTTTTACACTTCACAGGGTGTATCTGACTGTGGGTCATGATATACACAGTGTGTCAGTGAGTGTGTTAATATTAATCTGTGTTCTCTGTCAGTGTGTTAATATTGCTGAGGACAGTGGGGGTGTTTTACACTTCACAGGGTGTATCTGACTGTGGGTCATGATATACACAGTGTGTCAGTGAGTGTGTTAATATTAATCTGTGTACTCTGTCAGTGTGTTAATATTACTGAGGACAGTGGGGGTGTTTTACACTTCACAGGGTGTATCTGACTGTGGGTCATGATATACACAGTGTGTCAGTGAGTGTGTTAATATTAATCTGTGTTCTCTGTCAGTGTGTTAATATTACTGAGGACAGTGGGGGTGTTTTACACTTCACAGGGTGTATCTGACTGTGGGTCATGATATACACAGTGTGTCAGTGAGTGTGTTAATATTAATCTGTGTTCTCTGTCAGTGTGTTAATATTACTGAGGACAGTGGGGGTGTTTTACACTTCACAGGGTGTATCTGACTGTGGGTCATGATATACAGAGTGTGTCAGTGAGTGTGTTAATATTAATCTGCGTTCTCTGTCAGTGTGTTAATATTCCTGAGGACAGTGGGGGTGTTTACACTTCACAGGGTGTATCTGACTGTGGGTCATGATGTACACAGTGTGTCAGTGAGTGTGTTAATATTAATCTGTGTCCTCTGTCAGTGTGTTAATATTACTGAGGACAGTGGGGGTGTTTTACACTTCACAGTGTTTATCTGACTGTGGGTCATGATATACACAGTGTATCAGTGAGTGTGTTAATATTAATCTGTGTTCTCTGTCAGTGTGTTAATATTGCTGAGGACAGTGGGGGTGTTTTACACTTCACAGGGTGTATCTGACTGTGGGTCATGATGTACACAGTGTGTCAGTGAGTGTGTTAATATTAATCTGTGTTCTCTCTCAGTGTGTTAATATTCCTGAGGACAGTGGGGGTGTTTTACACTTCACAGGGTGTATCTGACTCTGGGTCATGATGTACACAGTGTGTCAGTGAGTGTTTTAATATTAATCTGTGTTCTCTGTCAGTGTGTTAATATTACTGAGGACAGTGGGGGTGTTTTACACTTCACCGGGTGTATCTGACTCTGGGTCATGATGTACACAGTGTGTCAGTGAGTGTGTTAATATTAATCTGTGTTCTCTGTCAGTGTGTTAATATTACTGAGGACAGTGGGGGTGTTTTACACTTCACAGGGTGTATCTGACTGTGGGTCATGATATACACAGTGTGTCAGTGAGTGTGTTAATATTAATCTGTGTTCTCTGTCAGTGTGTTAATATTGCTGAGGACAGTGGGGGTGTTTTACACTTCACAGGGTGTATCTGACTGTGGGTCATGATATACACAGTGTGTCAGTGAGTGTGTTAATATTAATCTGTGTACTCTGTCAGTGTGTTAATATTACTGAGGACAGTGGGGATGTTTTACACTTCACAGGGTGTATCTGACTGTGGGTCATAATGTACACAGTGTGTCAGTGAGTGTGTTAATATTAATCTGTGTTCTCTGTCAGTGTGTTAATATTCCTGAGGACAGTGGGGGTGTTTTACACTTCACAAGGTGTATCTGACTGTGGGTCATAATGTACACAGTGTGTCAGTGAGTGTGTTTATATTAATCTGTGTTCTCTGTCAGTGTGTTAATATTCCTGAGGACAGTGGGGGTGTTTTACACTTCACCGGGTGTATCTGACTGTGGGTCATGATGTACACAGTGTGTCAGTGAGTGTGTTAATATTAATCTGTGTTCTCTGTCAGTGTGTTAATATTCCTGAGGACAGTGGGGGTGTTTTACACTTCACAGGGTGTATCTGACTGTGGGTCATGATGTACACAGTGTGTCAGTGAGTGTGTTAATATTAATCTGTGTTCTCTGTCAGTGTGTTAATATTACTGAGGACAGTGGGGGTGTTTTACACTTCACAGGGTGTATCTGACTGTGGGTCATGATATACACAGTGTGTCAGTGAGTGTGTTAATATTAATCTGTGTACTCTGTCAGTGTGTTAATATTACTGAGGACAGTGGGGATGTTTTACACTTCACAGGCTGTATCTGACTGTGGGTCATAATGTACACAGTGTGTCCGTGAGTGTGTTAATATTAATCTGTGTTCTCTGTCAGTGTGTTAATATTCCTGAGGGCAGTGGGGATGTTTTACACTTCACAGGGTGTATCTGACTGTGGGTCATGATGTACACAGTGTGTCAGTGAGTGTGTTAATATTAATCTGTGTTCTCTGTCAGTGTGTTAATATTACTGAGGACAGTGGGGGTGTTTTACACTTCACAGGGTGTATCTGACTGTGGGTCATGATATACACAGTGTGTCAGTGAATGTGTTAATATTAATCTGTGTTCTCTGTCAGTGTGTTAATATTCCTGAGGACAGTGGGGGTGTTTTACACTTCACAGGGTGTATCTGACTGTGGGTCATGATGTACACAGTGTGTCAGTGAGTGTGTTAATATTAATCTGTGTTCTCTGTCAGTGTGTTAATATTACTGAGGACAGTGGGGGTGTTTTACACTTCACAGGGTGTATCTGACTCTGGGTCATGATGTACACAGTGTGTCAGTGAGTGTGTTAATATTAATCTGTGTTCTCTGTCAGTGTGTTAATATTACTGAGGACAGTGGGGGTGTTTTACACTTCACAGGGTGTATCTGACTGTGGGTCATGATATACACAGTGTGTCAGTGAGTGTGTTAATATTAATCTGTTTTCCCTGTCAGTGTGTTAATATTGCTGAGGACAGTGGGGGTGTTTTACACTTCACAGGGTGTATCTGACTGTGGGTCATGATATACACAGTGTGTCAGTGAGTGTGTTAATATTAATCTGTGTACTCTGTCAGTGTGTTAATATTACTGAGGACAGTGGGGGTGTTTTACACTTCACAGGGTGTATCTGACTGTGGGTCATGATATACACAGTGTGTCAGTGAGTGTGTTAATATTAATCTGTGTTCTCTGTCAGTGTGTTAATATTACTGAGGACAGTGGGGGTGTTTTACACTTCACAGGGTGTATCTGACTGTGGGTCATGATATACACAGTGTGTCAGTGAGTGTGTTAATATTAATCTGTGTTCTCTGTCAGTGTGTTAATATTCCTGAGGACAGTGGGGGTGTTTTACACTTCACAGGGTGTATCTGACTGTGGGTCATGATATACAGAGTGTGTCAGTGAGTGTGTTAATATTAATCTGCGTTCTCTGTCAGTGTGTTAATATTCCTGAGGACAGTGGGGGTGTTTACACTTCACAGGGTGTATCTGACTGTGGGTCATGATGTACACAGTGTGTCAGTGAGTGTGTTAATATTAATCTGTGTCCTCTGTCAGTGTGTTAATATTACTGAGGACAGTTGGGGTGTTTTACACTTCACAGTGTTTATCTGACTGTGGGTCATGATATACACAGTGTATCAGTGAGTGTGTTAATATTAATCTGTGTTCTCTGTCAGTGTGTTAATATTGCTGAGGACAGTGGGGGTGTTTTACACTTCACAGGGTGTATCTGACTGTGGGTCATGATGTACACAGTGTGTCAGTGAGTGTGTTAATATTAATCTGTGTTCTCTCTCAGTGTGTTAATATTCCTGAGGACAGTGGGGGTGTTTTACACTTCACAGGGTGTATCTGACTCTGGGTCATGATGTACACAGTGTGTCAGTGAGTGTTTTAATATTAATCTGTGTTCTCTGTCAGTGTGTTAATATTCCTGAGGACAGTGGGGGTGTTTTACACTTCACCGGGTGTATCTGACTCTGGGTCATGATGTACACAGTGTGTCAGTGAGTGTGTTAATATTAATCTGTGTTCTCTGTCAGTGTGTTAATATTACTGAGGACAGTGGGGGTGTTTTACACTTCACAGGGTGTATCTGACTGTGGGTCATGATATACACAGTGTGTCAGTGAGTGTGTTAATATTAATCTGTGTTCTCTGTCAGTGTGTTAATATTGCTGAGGACAGTGGGGGTGTTTTACACTTCACAGGGTGTATCTGACTGTGGGTCATGATATACACAGTGTGTCAGTGAGTGTGTTAATATTAATCTGTGTACTCTGTCAGTGTGTTAATATTACTGAGGACAGTGGGGGTGTTTTACACTTCACAGGGTGTATCTGACTGTGGGTCATGATGTACACAGTGTGTCAGTGAGTGTGTTAATATTAATCTGTGTTCTCTGTCAGTGTGTTAATATTCCTGAGGACAGTGGGGGTGTTTTACACTTCACAGGGTGTATCTGACTGTGGGTCATGATGTACACAGTGTGTCAGTGAGTGTGTTAATATTAATCTGTGTTCTCTGTCAGTGTGTTAATATTACTGAGGACAGTGGGGGTGTTTTACACTTCACCGGGTGTATCTGACTCTGGGTCATGATGTACACAGTGTGTCAGTGAGTGTGTTAATATTAATCTGTGTTCTCTGTCAGTGTGTTAATATTACTGAGGACAGTGGGGGTGTTTTACACTTCACAGGGTGTATCTGACTGTGGGTCATGATATACACAGTGTGTCAGTGAGTGTGTTAATATTAATCTGTGTTCTCTGTCAGTGTGTTAATATTGCTGAGGACAGTGGGGGTGTTTTACACTTCACAGGGTGTATCTGACTGTGGGTCATGATATACACAGTGTGTCAGTGAGTGTGTTAATATTAATCTGTGTACTCTGTCAGTGTGTTAATATTACTGAGGACAGTGGGGGTGTTTTACACTTCACAGGGTGTATCTGACTGTGGGTCATGATATACACAGTGTGTCAGTGAGTGTGTTAATATTAATCTGTGTTCTCTGTCAGTGTGTTAATATTACTGAGGACAGTGGGGGTGTTTTACACTTCACAGGGTGTATCTGACTGTGGGTCATGATATACACAGTGTGTCAGTGAGTGTGTTAATATTAATCTGTGTTCTCTGTCAGTGTGTTAATATTACTGAGGACAGTGGGGGTGTTTTACACTTCACAGGGTGTATCTGACTGTGGGTCATGATATACAGAGTGTGTCAGTGAGTGTGTTAATATTAATCTGCGTTCTCTGTCAGTGTGTTAATATTCCTGAGGACAGTGGGGGTGTTTACACTTCACAGGGTGTATCTGACTGTGGGTCATGATGTACACAGTGTGTCAGTGAGTGTGTTAATATTAATCTGTGTCCTCTGTCAGTGTGTTAATATTACTGAGGACAGTGGGGGTGTTTTACACTTCACAGTGTTTATCTGACTGTGGGTCATGATATACACAGTGTATCAGTGAGTGTGTTAATATTAATCTGTGTTCTCTGTCAGTGTGTTAATATTGCTGAGGACAGTGGGGGTGTTTTACACTTCACAGGGTGTATCTGACTGTGGGTCATGATGTACACAGTGTGTCAGTGAGTGTGTTAATATTAATCTGTGTTCTCTCTCAGTGTGTTAATATTCCTGAGGACAGTGGGGGTGTTTTACACTTCACAGGGTGTATCTGACTCTGGGTCATGATGTACACAGTGTGTCAGTGAGTGTTTTAATATTAATCTGTGTTCTCTGTCAGTGTGTTAATATTACTGAGGACAGTGGGGGTGTTTTACACTTCACCGGGTGTATCTGACTCTGGGTCATGATGTACACAGTGTGTCAGTGAGTGTGTTAATATTAATCTGTGTTCTCTGTCAGTGTGTTAATATTACTGAGGACAGTGGGGGTGTTTTACACTTCACAGGGTGTATCTGACTGTGGGTCATGATATACACAGTGTGTCAGTGAGTGTGTTAATATTAATCTGTGTTCTCTGTCAGTGTGTTAATATTGCTGAGGACAGTGGGGGTGTTTTACACTTCACAGGGTGTATCTGACTGTGGGTCATGATATACACAGTGTGTCAGTGAGTGTGTTAATATTAATCTGTGTACTCTGTCAGTGTGTTAATATTACTGAGGACAGTGGGGATGTTTTACACTTCACAGGGTGTATCTGACTGTGGGTCATAATGTACACAGTGTGTCAGTGAGTGTGTTAATATTAATCTGTGTTCTCTGTCAGTGTGTTAATATTCCTGAGGACAGTGGGGGTGTTTTACACTTCACAAGGTGTATCTGACTGTGGGTCATAATGTACACAGTGTGTCAGTGAGTGTGTTTATATTAATCTGTGTTCTCTGTCAGTGTGTTAATATTCCTGAGGACAGTGGGGGTGTTTTACACTTCACCGGGTGTATCTGACTGTGGGTCATGATGTACACAGTGTGTCAGTGAGTGTGTTAATATTAATCTGTGTTCTCTGTCAGTGTGTTAATATTCCTGAGGACAGTGGGGGTGTTTTACACTTCACAGGGTGTATCTGACTGTGGGTCATGATGTACACAGTGTGTCAGTGAGTGTGTTAATATTAATCTGTGTTCTCTGTCAGTGTGTTAATATTACTGAGGACAGTGGGGGTGTTTTACACTTCACAGGGTGTATCTGACTGTGGGTCATGATATACACAGTGTGTCAGTGAGTGTGTTAATATTAATCTGTGTACTCTGTCAGTGTGTTAATATTACTGAGGACAGTGGGGATGTTTTACACTTCACAGGCTGTATCTGACTGTGGGTCATAATGTACACAGTGTGTCCGTGAGTGTGTTAATATTAATCTGTGTTCTCTGTCAGTGTGTTAATATTCCTGAGGGCAGTGGGGATGTTTTACACTTCACAGGGTGTATCTGACTGTGGGTCATGATGTACACAGTGTGTCAGTGAGTGTGTTAATATTAATCTGTGTTCTCTGTCAGTGTGTTAATATTACTGAGGACAGTGGGGGTGTTTTACACTTCACAGGGTGTATCTGACTGTGGGTCATGATATACACAGTGTGTCAGTGAGTGTGTTAATATTAATCTGTGTTCTCTGTCAGTGTGTTAATATTCCTGAGGACAGTGGGGGTGTTTTACACTTCACAGGGTGTATCTGACTGTGGGTCATGATGTACACAGTGTGTCAGTGAGTGTGTTAATATTAATCTGTGTTCTCTGTCAGTGTGTTAATATTACTGAGGACAGTGGGGGTGTTTTACACTTCACAGGGTGTATCTGACTCTGGGTCATGATGTACACAGTGTGTCAGTGAGTGTGTTAATATTAATCTGTGTTCTCTGTCAGTGTGTTAATATTACTGAGGACAGTGGGGGTGTTTTACACTTCACAGGGTGTATCTGACTGTGGGTCATGATATACACAGTGTGTCAGTGAGTGTGTTAATATTAATCTGTTTTCTCTGTCAGTGTGTTAATATTGCTGAGGACAGTGGGGGTGTTTTACACTTCACAGGGTGTATCTGACTGTGGGTCATGATATACACAGTGTGTCAGTGAGTGTGTTAATATTAATCTGTGTACTCTGTCAGTGTGTTAATATTACTGAGGACAGTGGGGGTGTTTTACACTTCACAGGGTGTATCTGACTGTGGGTCATGATATACACAGTGTGTCAGTGAGTGTGTTAATATTAATCTGTGTTCTCTGTCAGTGTGTTAATATTACTGAGGACAGTGGGGGTGTTTTACACTTCACAGGGTGTATCTGACTGTGGGTCATGATATACACAGTGTGTCAGTGAGTGTGTTAATATTAATCTGTGTTCTCTGTCAGTGTGTTAATATTCCTGAGGACAGTGGGGGTGTTTTACACTTCACAGGGTGTATCTGACTGTGGGTCATGATATACAGAGTGTGTCAGTGAGTGTGTTAATATTAATCTGCGTTCTCTGTCAGTGTGTTAATATTCCTGAGGACAGTGGGGGTGTTTACACTTCACAGGGTGTATCTGACTGTGGGTCATGATGTACACAGTGTGTCAGTGAGTGTGTTAATATTAATCTGTGTCCTCTGTCAGTGTGTTAATATTACTGAGGACAGTTGGGGTGTTTTACACTTCACAGTGTTTATCTGACTGTGGGTCATGATATACACAGTGTATCAGTGAGTGTGTTAATATTAATCTGTGTTCTCTGTCAGTGTGTTAATATTGCTGAGGACAGTGGGGGTGTTTTACACTTCACAGGGTGTATCTGACTGTGGGTCATGATGTACACAGTGTGTCAGTGAGTGTGTTAATATTAATCTGTGTTCTCTCTCAGTGTGTTAATATTCCTGAGGACAGTGGGGGTGTTTTACACTTCACAGGGTGTATCTGACTCTGGGTCATGATGTACACAGTGTGTCAGTGAGTGTTTTAATATTAATCTGTGTTCTCTGTCAGTGTGTTAATATTCCTGAGGACAGTGGGGGTGTTTTACACTTCACCGGGTGTATCTGACTCTGGGTCATGATGTACACAGTGTGTCAGTGAGTGTGTTAATATTAATCTGTGTTCTCTGTCAGTGTGTTAATATTACTGAGGACAGTGGGGGTGTTTTACACTTCACAGGGTGTATCTGACTGTGGGTCATGATATACACAGTGTGTCAGTGAGTGTGTTAATATTAATCTGTGTTCTCTGTCAGTGTGTTAATATTGCTGAGGACAGTGGGGGTGTTTTACACTTCACAGGGTGTATCTGACTGTGGGTCATGATATACACAGTGTGTCAGTGAGTGTGTTAATATTAATCTGTGTACTCTGTCAGTGTGTTAATATTACTGAGGACAGTGGGGATGTTTTACACTTCACAGGGTGTATCTGACTGTGGGTCATAATGTACACAGTGTGTCAGTGAGTGTGTTAATATTAATCTGTGTTCTCTGTCAGTGTGTTAATATTCCTGAGGGCAGTGGGGATGTTTTACACTTCACAGGGTGTATCTGACTGTGGGTTATGATGTACACAGTGTGTCAGTGAGTGTTTTAATATTAATCTGTGTTCTCTGTCAGTGTGTTAATATTACTGAGGACAGTGGGGGTGTTTTACACTTCACAGGGTGTATCTGACTGTGGGTCATGTTGTACACAGTGTGTCAGTGAGTGTGTTAATATTAATCTGTGTCCTCTGTCAGTGTGTTAATATTACTGAGGACAGTGGGGGTGTTTTACACTTCACAGTGTTTATCTGACTGTGGGTCATGATATACACAGTGTATCTGTGAGTGTGTTAATATTAATCTGTGTTCTCTGTCAGTGTGTTAATATTGCTGAGGACAGTGGGGGTGTTTTACACTTCACAGGGTGTATCTGACTGTGGGTCATGATGTACACAGTGTGTCAGTGAGTGTGTTAATATTAATCTGTGTTCTCTGTCAGTGTGTTAATATTCCTGAGGACAGTGGGGGTGTTTTACACTTCACAGGGTGTATCTGACTCTGGGTCATGATATACACAGTGTGTCAGTGAGTGTGTTAATATTAATCTGTGTTCTCTGTCAGTGTGTTAATATTACTGAGGACAGTGGGGGTGTTTTACACTTCACAGGGTGTATCTGACTGTGGGTCATGATATACACAGTGTGTCAGTGAGTGTGTTAATATTAATCTGTGTACTCTGTCAGAGTGTTAATATTACTGAGGACAGTGGGGATGTTTTACACTTCACAGGGTGTATCTGACTGTGGGTCATAATGTACACAGTGTGTCAGTGAGTGTGTTAATATTAATCTGTGTTCTCTGTCAGTGTGTTAATATTACTGAGGGTAGTGGGGATGTTTTGCACTTCACAGGGTGTATCTGACTGTGGGTCATGATGTACACAGTGTGTCAGTGAGTGTGTTAATATTAATCTGTGTTCTCTGTCAGTGTGTTAATATTCCTGAGGGCAGTGGGGATGTTTTACACTTCACAGGGTGTATCTGACTGTGGGTCATGATGTACACAGTGTGTCAGTGAGTGTGTTAATATTAATCTGTGTTCTCTGTCAGTGTGTTAATATTACTGAGGACAGTGGGGGTGTTTTACACTTCACCGGGTGTATCTGACTCTGGGTCATGATGTACACAGTGTGTCAGTGAGTGTGTTAATATTAATCTGTGTTCTCTGTCAGTGTGTTAATATTACTGAGGACAGTGGGGGTGTTTTACACTTCACAGGGTGTATCTGACTGTGGGTCATGATATACACAGTGTGTCAGTGAGTGTGTTAATATTAATCTGTGTTCTCTGTCAGTGTGTTAATATTGCTGAGGACAGTGGGGGTGTTTTACACTTCACAGGGTGTATCTGACTGTGGGTCATGATATACACAGTGTGTCAGTGAGTGTGTTAATATTAATCTGTGTACTCTGTCAGTGTGTTAATATTACTGAGGACAGTGGGGGTGTTTTACACTTCACAGGGTGTATCTGACTGTGGGTCATGATATACACAGTGTGTCAGTGAGTGTGTTAATATTAATCTGTGTTCTCTGTCAGTGTGTTAATATTACTGAGGACAGTGGGGGTGTTTTACACTTCACAGGGTGTATCTGACTGTGGGTCATGATATACACAGTGTGTCAGTGAGTGTGTTAATATTAATCTGTGTTCTCTGTCAGTGTGTTAATATTACTGAGGACAGTGGGGGTGTTTTACACTTCACAGGGTGTATCTGACTGTGGGTCATGATATACAGAGTGTGTCAGTGAGTGTGTTAATATTAATCTGCGTTCTCTGTCAGTGTGTTAATATTCCTGAGGACAGTGGGGGTGTTTACACTTCACAGGGTGTATCTGACTGTGGGTCATGATGTACACAGTGTGTCAGTGAGTGTGTTAATATTAATCTGTGTCCTCTGTCAGTGTGTTAATATTACTGAGGACAGTGGGGGTGTTTTACACTTCACAGTGTTTATCTGACTGTGGGTCATGATATACACAGTGTATCAGTGAGTGTGTTAATATTAATCTGTGTTCTCTGTCAGTGTGTTAATATTGCTGAGGACAGTGGGGGTGTTTTACACTTCACAGGGTGTATCTGACTGTGGGTCATGATGTACACAGTGTGTCAGTGAGTGTGTTAATATTAATCTGTGTTCTCTCTCAGTGTGTTAATATTCCTGAGGACAGTGGGGGTGTTTTACACTTCACAGGGTGTATCTGACTCTGGGTCATGATGTACACAGTGTGTCAGTGAGTGTTTTAATATTAATCTGTGTTCTCTGTCAGTGTGTTAATATTACTGAGGACAGTGGGGGTGTTTTACACTTCACCGGGTGTATCTGACTCTGGGTCATGATGTACACAGTGTGTCAGTGAGTGTGTTAATATTAATCTGTGTTCTCTGTCAGTGTGTTAATATTACTGAGGACAGTGGGGGTGTTTTACACTTCACAGGGTGTATCTGACTGTGGGTCATGATATACACAGTGTGTCAGTGAGTGTGTTAATATTAATCTGTGTTCTCTGTCAGTGTGTTAATATTGCTGAGGACAGTGGGGGTGTTTTACACTTCACAGGGTGTATCTGACTGTGGGTCATGATATACACAGTGTGTCAGTGAGTGTGTTAATATTAATCTGTGTACTCTGTCAGTGTGTTAATATTACTGAGGACAGTGGGGATGTTTTACACTTCACAGGGTGTATCTGACTGTGGGTTATGATATACACAGTGTGTCAGTGAGTGTATTAATATTAATCTGTGTTCTCTGTCAGTGTGTTAATATTCCTGAGGACAGTGGGGATGTTTTACACTTCACAGGGTGTATCTGACTGTGGGTCATGATGTACACAGTGTGTCAGTGAGTGTGTTAATATTAATCTGTGTTCTCTGTCAGTGTGTTAATATTCCTGAGGACAGTGGGGGTGTTTTACACTTCACAGGGTGTATCTGACTGTGGGTCATAATGTACACAGTGTGTCAGTGAGTGTGTTAATATTAATCTGTGTTCTCTGTCAGTGTGTTAATATTCCTGAGGACAGTGGGGGTGTTTTACACTTCACAAGGTGTATCTGACTGTGGGTCATAATGTACACAGTGTGTCAGTGAGTGTGTTTATATTAATCTGTGTTCTCTGTCAGTGTGTTAATATTCCTGAGGACAGTGGGGGTGTTTTACACTTCACCGGGTGTATCTGACTGTGGGTCATGATGTACACAGTGTGTCAGTGAGTGTGTTAATATTAATCTGTGTTCTCTGTCAGTGTGTTAATATTCCTGAGGACAGTGGGGGTGTTTTACACTTCACAGGGTGTATCTGACTGTGGGTCATGATGTACACAGTGTGTCAGTGAGTGTGTTAATATTAATCTGTGTTCTCTGTCAGTGTGTTAATATTACTGAGGACAGTGGGGGTGTTTTACACTTCACAGGGTGTATCTGACTGTGGGTCATGATATACACAGTGTGTCAGTGAGTGTGTTAATATTAATCTGTGTACTCTGTCAGTGTGTTAATATTACTGAGGACAGTGGGGATGTTTTACACTTCACAGGGTGTATCTGACTGTGGGTCATAATGTACACAGTGTGTCCGTGAGTGTGTTAATATTAATCTGTGTTCTCTGTCAGTGTGTTAATATTCCTGAGGGCAGTGGGGATGTTTTACACTTCACAGGGTGTATCTGACTGTGGGTCATGATGTACACAGTGTGTCAGTGAGTGTGTTAATATTAATCTGTGTTCTCTGTCAGTGTGTTAATATTACTGAGGACAGTGGGGGTGTTTTACACTTCACAGGGTGTATCTGACTGTGGGTCATGATATACACAGTGTGTCAGTGAGTGTGTTAATATTAATCTGTGTTCTCTGTCAGTGTGTTAATATTCCTGAGGACAGTGGGGGTGTTTTACACTTCACAGGGTGTATCTGACTGTGGGTCATGATGTACACAGTGTGTCAGTGAGTGTGTTAATATTAATCTGTGTTCTCTGTCAGTGTGTTAATATTACTGAGGACAGTGGGGGTGTTTTACACTTCACAGGGTGTATCTGACTCTGGGTCATGATGTACACAGTGTGTCAGTGAGTGTGTTAATATTAATCTGTGTTCTCTGTCAGTGTGTTAATATTACTGAGGACAGTGGGGGTGTTTTACACTTCACAGGGTGTATCTGACTGTGGGTCATGATATACACAGTGTGTCAGTGAGTGTGTTAATATTAATCTGTGTTCTCTGTCAGTGTGTTAATATTGCTGAGGACAGTGGGGGTGTTTTACACTTCACAGGGTGTATCTGACTGTGGGTCATGATATACACAGTGTGTCAGTGAGTGTGTTAATATTAATCTGTGTACTCTGTCAGTGTGTTAATATTACTGAGGACAGTGGGGGTGTTTTACACTTCACAGGGTGTATCTGACTGTGGGTCATGATATACACAGTGTGTCAGTGAGTGTGTTAATATTAATCTGTGTTCTCTGTCAGTGTGTTAATATTACTGAGGACAGTGGGGGTGTTTTACACTTCACAGGGTGTATCTGACTGTGGGTCATGATATACACAGTGTGTCAGTGAGTGTGTTAATATTAATCTGTGTTCTCTGTCAGTGTGTTAATATTCCTGAGGACAGTGGGGGTGTTTTACACTTCACAGGGTGTATCTGACTGTGGGTCATGATATACACAGTGTGTCAGTGAGTGTGTTAATATTAATCTGCGTTCTCTGTCAGTGTGTTAATATTCCTGAGGACAGTGGGGGTGTTTTACACTTCACAGGGTTTATCTGACTGTGGGTCATGATATACACAGTGTGTCAGTGAGTGTGTTAATATTAATCTGCGTTCTCTGTCAGTGTGTTAATATTCCTGAGGACAGTGGGGGTGTTTACACTTCACAGGGTGTATCTGACTGTGGGTCATGATGTACACAGTGTGTCAGTGAGTGTGTTAATATTAATCTGTGTCCTCTGTCAGAGTGTTAATATTACTGAGGACAGTTGGGGTGTTTTACACTTCACAGTGTTTATCTGACTGTGGGTCATGATATACACAGTGTATCAGTGAGTGTGTTAATATTAATCTGTGTTCTCTGTCAGTGTGTTAATATTGCTGAGGACAGTGGGGGTGTTTTACACTTCACAGGGTGTATCTGACTGTGGGTCATGATGTACACAGTGTGTCAGTGAGTGTGTTAATATTAATCTGTGTTCTCTCTCAGTGTGTTAATATTCCTGAGGACAGTGGGGGTGTTTTACACTTCACAGGGTGTATCTGACTCTGGGTCATGATGTACACAGTGTGTCAGTGAGTGTTTTAATATTAATCTGTGTTCTCTGTCAGTGTGTTAATATTACTGAGGACAGTGGGGGTGTTTTACACTTCACCGGGTGTATCTGACTCTGGGTCATGATGTACACAGTGTGTCAGTGAGTGTGTTAATATTAATCTGTGTTCTCTGTCAGTGTGTTAATATTACTGAGGACAGTGGGGGTGTTTTACACTTCACAGGGTGTATCTGACTGTGGGTCATGATATACACAGTGTGTCAGTGAGTGTGTTAATATTAATCTGTGTTCTCTGTCAGTGTGTTAATATTGCTGAGGACAGTGGGGGTGTTTTACACTTCACAGGGTGTATCTGACTGTGGGTCATGATATACACAGTGTGTCAGTGAGTGTGTTAATATTAATCTGTGTACTCTGTCAGTGTGTTAATATTACTGAGGACAGTGGGGATGTTTTACACTTCACAGGGTTTATCTGACTGTGGGTCATGATATACACAGTGTGTCAGTGAGTGTGTTAATATTAATCTGTGTTCTCTGTCAGTGTGTTAATATTCCTGAGGACAGTGGGGATGTTTTACACTTCACAGGGTGTATCTGACTGTGGGTCATAATGTACACAGTGTGTCAGTGAGTGTGTTAATATTAATCTGTGTTCTCTGTCAGTGTGTTAATATTCCTGAGGGCAGTGGGGATGTTTTACACTTCACAGGGTGTATCTGACTGTGGGTTATGATGTACACAGTGTGTCAGTGAGTGTTTTAATATTAATCTGTGTTCTCTGTCAGTGTGTTAATATTACTGAGGACAGTGGGGGTGTTTTACACTTCACCGGGTGTATCTGACTCTGGGTCATGATGTACACAGTGTGTCAGTGAGTGAGTTAATATTAATCTGTGTTCTCTGTCAGTGTGTTAATATTACTGAGGACAGTGGGGGTGTTTTACACTTCACAGGGTGTATCTGACTGTGGGTCATGATATACACAGTGTGTCAGTGAGTGTGTTAATATTAATCTGTGTTCTCTGTCAGTGTGTTAATATTGCTGAGGACAGTGGGGGTGTTTTACACTTCACAGGGTGTATCTGACTGTGGGTCATGATATACACAGTGTGTCAGTGAGTGTGTTAATATTAATCTGTGTACTCTGTCAGTGTGTTAATATTACTGAGGACAGTGGGGGTGTTTTACACTTCACAGGGTGTATCTGACTGTGGGTCATGATATACACAGTGTGTCAGTGAGTGTGTTAATATTAATCTGTGTACTCTGTCAGTGTGTTAATATTACTGAGGACAGTGGGGGTGTTTTACACTTCACAGTGTTTATCTGACTGTGGGTCATGATATACACAGTGTATCAGTGAGTGTGTTAATATTAATCTGTGTTCTCTGTCAGTTTGTTAATATTGCTGAGGACAGTGGGGGTGTTTTACACTTCACAGGGTGTATCTGACTGTGGGTCATGATATACACAGTGTGTCAGTGAGTGTGTTAATATTAATCTGTGTTCTCTGTCAGTGTGTTAATATTACTGAGGACAGTGGGGGTGTTTTACACTTCACCGGATGTATCTGGCTCTGGGTCATGATATACACAGTGTGTCAGTGAGTGTGTTAATATTAATCTGTGTACTCTGTCAGTGTGTTAATATTACTGAGGACAGTGGGGGTGTTTTACACTTCACAGGGTGTATCTGACTGTGGGTCATGATATACACAGTGTGTCAGTGAGTGTGTTAATATTAATCTGTGTTCTCTGTCAGTGTGTTAATATTACTGAGGACAGTGGGGGTGTTTTACACTTCACAGTGTTTATCTGACTGTGGGTCATGATATACACAGTGTGTCAGTGAGTGTGTTAATATTAATCTGTGTTCTCTGTCAGTGTGTTAATATTACTGAGGACAGTGGGGGTGTTTTACACTTCACAGGGTGTATCTGACTGTGGGTCATGATGTACACAGTGTGTCAGTGAGTGTGTTAATATTAATCTGTGTTCTCTGTCAGTGTGTTAATATTCCTGAGGACAGTGGGGATGTTTTACACTTCACAGGGTTTATCTGACTGTGGGTCATGATATACACAGTGTATCAGTGAGTGTGTTAATATTAATCTGTGTTCTCTGTCAGTGTGTTAATATTGCTGAGGACAGTGGGGGTGTTTTACACTTCACAGGGTGTATCTGACTGTGGGTCATGATGTACACAGTGTGTCAGTGTGTGTGTTAATATTAATCTGTGTTCTCTGTCAGTGTGTTAATATTCCTGAGGACAGTGGGGGTGTTTTACACTTCACAGGGTGTATCTGACTCTGGGTCATGATGTACACAGTGTGTCAGTGAGTGTTTTAATATTAATCTGTGTTCTCTGTCAGTGTGTTAATATTACTGAGGACAGTGGGGGTGTTTTACACTTCACCGGGTGTATCTGACTCTGGGTCATGATGTACACAGTGTGTCAGTGAGTGTGTTAATATTAATCTGTGTTCTCTGTCAGTGTGTTAATATTACTGAGGACAGTGGGGGTGTTTTACACTTCACAGGGTGTATCTGAATCTGGGTTATGATGTACACAGTGTGTCAGTGAGTGTTTTAATATTAATCTGTGTTCTCTGTCAGTGTGTTAATATTACTGAGGACAGTGGGGGTGTTTTACACTTCACCGGGTGTATCTGACTCTGGGTCATGATGTACACAGTGTGTCAGTGAGTGTGTTAATATTAATCTGTGTTCTCTGTCAGTGTGTTAATATTACTGAGGACAGTGGGGGTGTTTTACACTTCACAGGGTGTATCTGACTGTGGGTCATGATATACACAGTGTGTCAGTGAGTGTGTTAATATTAATCTGTGTTCTCTGTCAGTGTGTTAATATTGCTGAGGACAGTGGGGGTGTTTTACACTTCACAGGGTGTATCTGACTGTGGGTCATGATATACACAGTGTGTCAGTGAGTGTGTTAATATTAATCTGTGTACTCTGTCAGTGTGTTAATATTACTGAGGACAGTGGGGGTGTTTTACACTTCACAGGGTGTATCTGACTGTGGGTCATGATATACACAGTGTGTCAGTGAGTGTGTTAATATTAATCTGTGTACTCTGTCAGTGTGTTAATATTACTGAGGACAGTGGGGGTGTTTTACACTTCACAGTGTTTATCTGACTGTGGGTCATGATATACACAGTGTATCAGTGAGTGTGTTAATATTAATCTGTGTTCTCTGTCAGTGTGTTAATATTGCTGAGGACAGTGGGGGTGTTTTACACTTCACAGGGTGTATCTGACTGTGGGTCATGATATACACAGTGTGTCAGTGAGTGTGTTAATATTAATCTGTGTTCTCTGTCAGTGTGTTAATATTACTGAGGACAGTGGGGGTGTTTTACACTTCACCGGGTGTATCTGACTCTGGGTCATGATGTACACAGTGTGTCAGTGAGTGTGTTAATATTAATCTGTGTTCTCTGTCAGTGTGTTAATATTACTGAGGACAGTGGGGGTGTTTTACACTTCACAGGGTGTATCTGACTGTGGGTCATGATATACACAGTGTGTCAGTGAGTGTGTTAATATTAATCTGTGTTCTCTGTCAGTGTGTTAATATTACTGAGGACAGTGGGGGTGTTTTACACTTCACAGGGTGTATCTGACTGTGGGTCATGATATACACAGTGTGTCAGTGAGTGTGTTAATATTAATCTGTGTACTCTGTCAGTGTGTTAATATTACTGAGGACAGTGGGCGTGTTTTACACTTCACAGGGTGTATCTGACTGTGGGTCATGATATACAAAGTGTGTCAGTGAGTGTGTTAATATTAATCTGTGTTCTCTGTCAGTGTGTTAATATTCCTGAGGACAGTGGGGGTGTTTTACACTTCACAGTGTTTATCTGACTGTGGGTCATGATATACACAGTGTGTCAGTGAGTGTGTTAATATTAATCTGTGTTCACTGTCAGGTGTTAATATTACTGAGGACAGTGGGGGTGTTTTACACTTCACAGGGTTTATCTGACTGTGGGTTATGATATACACAGTGTGTCAGTGAGTGTGTTAATATTAATCTGTGTTCTCTGTCAGTGTGTTAATATTACTGAGGACAGTGGGGGTGTTTTACACTTCACAGGGTGTATCTGACTGTGGGTCATGATGTACACAGTGTGTCAGTGAGTGTGTTAATATTAATCTGTGTTCTCTGTCAGTGTGTTAATATTCCTGAGGACAGTGGGGATGTTTTACACTTCACAGGGTTTATCTGACTGTGGGTCATGATATACACAGTGTATCAGTGAGTGTGTTAATATTAATCTGTGTTCTCTGTCAGTGTGTTAATATTGCTGAGGACAGTGGGGGTGTTTTACACTTCACAGGGTGTATCTGACTGTGGGTCATGATATACACAGTGTGTCAGTGAGTGTGTTAATATTAATCTGTGTTCTCTGTCAGTGTGTTAATATTACTGAGGACAGTGGGGGTGTTTTACACTTCACAGGGTGTATCTGGCTGTGGGTCATGATATACACAGTGTGTCAGTGAGTGTGTTAATATTAATCTGTGTTCTCTGTCAGTGTGTTAATATTACTGAGGACAGTGGGGGTGTTTTACACTTCACAGGGTGTATCTGACTCTGGGTCATGATGTACACAGTGTGTCAGTGAGTGTTTTAATATTAATCTGTGTTCTCTGTCAGTGTGTTAATATTACTGAGGACAGTGGGGGTGTTTTACACTTCACCGGGTGTATCTGACTCTGGGTCATGATGTACACAGTGTGTCAGTGAGTGTGTTAATATTAATCTGTGTTCTCTGTCAGTGTGTTAATATTACTGAGGACAGTGGGGGTTTTTTACACTTCACAGGGTGTATCTGACTGTGGGTCATGATATACACAGTGTGTCAGTGAGTGTGTTAATATTAATCTGTGTTCTCTGTCAGTGTGTTAATATTGCTGAGGACAGTGGGGGTGTTTTACACTTCACAGGGTGTATCTGACTGTGGGTCATGATATACACAGTGTGTCAGTGAGTGTGTTAATATTAATCTGTGTACTCTGTCAGTGTGTTAATATTACTGAGGACAGTGGGGGTGTTTTACACTTCACAGGGTGTATCTGACTGTGGGTCATGATATACACAGTGTGTCAGTGAGTGTGTTAATATTAATCTGTCTACTCTGTCAGTGTGTTAATATTACTGAGGACAGTGGGGGTGTTTTACACTTCACAGTGTTTATCTGACTGTGGGTCATGATATACACAGTGTATCAGTGAGTGTGTTAATATTAATCTGTGTTCTCTGTCAGTGTGTTAATATTGCTGAGGACAGTGGGGGTGTTTTACACTTCACAGGGTGTATCTGACTGTGGGTCATGATATACACAGTGTGTCAGTGAGTGTGTTAATATTAATCTGTGTACTCTGTCAGTGTGTTAATATTACTGAGGACAGTGGGGGTGTTTTACACTTCACAGGGTTTATCTGACTGTGGGTCATGATATACACAGTGTGTCAGTGAGTGTGTTAATATTAATCTGTGTTCTCTGTCAGTGTGTTAATATTACTGAGGACAGTGGGGGTGTTTTACACTTCACAGGGTGTATCTGACTGTGGGTCATGATGTACACAGTGTGTCAGTGAGTGTGTTAATATTAATCTGTGTTCTCTGTCAGTGTGTTAATATTCCTGAGGACAGTGGGGATGTTTTACACTTCACAGGGTTTATCTGACTGTGGGTCATGATATACACAGTGTATCAGTGAGTGTGTTAATATTAATCTGTGTTCTCTGTCAGTGTGTTAATATTGCTGAGGACAGTGGGGGTGTTTTACACTTCACAGGGTGTATCTGACTGTGGGTCATGATGTACACAGTGTGTCAGTGAGTGTGTTAATATTAATCTGTGTTCTCTGTCAGTGTGTTAATATTCCTGAGGACAGTGGGGGTGTTTTACACTTCACAGGGTGTATCTGACTCTGGGTCATGATGTACACAGTGTGTCAGTGAGTGTTTTAATATTAATCTGTGTTCTCTGTCAGTGTGTTAATATTACTGAGGACAGTGGGGGTGTTTTACACTTCACCTGGTGTATCTGACTCTGGGTCATGATGTACACAGTGTGTCAGTGAGTGTGTTAATATTAATCTGTGTTCTCTGTCAGTGTGTTAATATTACTGAGGACAGTGGGGGTGTTTTAAACTTCACAGGGTGTATCTGACTGTGGGTCATGATATACACAGTGTGTCAGTGAGTGTGTTAATATTAATCTGTGTACTCTGTCAGTGTGTTAATATTACTGAGGACAGTGGGGGTGTTTTACACTTCACAGGGTGTATCTGACTGTGGGTCATGATATACACAGTGTGTCAGTGAGTGTGTTAATATTAATCTGTGTACTCTGTCAGTGTGTTAATATTACTGAGGACAGTGGGGGTGTTTTACACTTCACAGTGTTTATCTGACTGTGGGTCATGATATACACAGTGTATCAGTGAGTGTGTTAAGATTAATCTGTGTTCTCTGTCAGTGTGTTAATATTGCTGAGGACAGTGGGGGTGTTTTACACTTCACAGGGTGTATCTGACTGTGGGTCATGATATACACAGTGTGTCAGTGAGTGTGTTAGTATTAATCTGTGTTCTCTGTCAGTGTGTTAATATTACTGAGGACAGTGGGGGTGTTTTACACTTCACCGGGTGTATCTGACTCTGGGTCATGATGTACACAGTGTGTCAGTGAGTGTGTTAATATTAATCTGTGTTCTCTGTCAGTGTGTTAATATTACTGAGGACAGTGTGGGTGTTTTACACTTCACAGGGTGTATCTGACTGTGGGTCATGATATACACAGTGTGTCAGTGAGTGTGTTAATATTAATCTGTGTTCTCTGTCAGTGTGTTAATATTACTGAGGACAGTGGGGGTGTTTTACACTTCACAGGGTGTATCTGACTGTGGGTCATGATATACACAGTGTGTCAGTGAGTGTGTTAATATTAATCTGTGTACTCTGTCAGTGTGTTAATATTACTGAGGACAGTGGGGGTGTTTTACACTTCACAGGGTGTATCTGACTGTGGGTCATGATATACACAGTGTGTCAGTGAGTGTGTTAATATTAATCTGTGTCCTCTGTCAGTGTGTTAATATTACGGAGGACAGTGGGGGTGTTTTACACTTCACAGTGTTTATCTGACTGTGGGTCATGATATACACAGTGTGTCAGTGAGTGTGTTAATATTAATCTGTGTTCACTGTCAGGTGTTAATATTACTGAGGACAGTGGGGGTGTTTTACACTTCACAGGGTTTATCTGACTGTGGGTCATGATATACACAGTGTGTCAGTGAGTGTGTTAATATTAATCTGTGTTCTCTGTCAGTGTGTTAATATTACTGAGGACTGTGGGGGTGTTTTACACTTCACAGTGTGTATCTGACTGTGGGTCATGATGTACACAGTGTGTCAGTGAGTGTGTTAATATTAATCTGTGTTCTCTGTCAGTGTGTTAATATTCCTGAGGACAGTGGGGATGTTTTACACTTCACAGGGTTTATCTGACTGTGGGTCATGATATACACAGTGTATCAGTGAGTGTGTTAATATTAATCTGTGTTCTCTGTCAGTGTGTTAACATTGCTGAGGACAGTGGGGGTGTTTTACACTTCACAGAGTGTATCTGACTGTGGGTCATGATATACACAGTGTGTCAGTGAGTGTGTTAATATTAATCTGTGTTCTCTGTCAGTGTGTTAATATTCCTGAGGACAGTGGGGGTGTTTTACACTTCACAGGGTGTATCTGACTCTGGGTCATGATGTACACAGTGTGTCAGTGATTGTTTTAATATTAATCTGTGTTCTCTGTCAGTGTGTTAATATTACTGAGGACAGTGGGGGTGTTTTACACTTCACCGGGTGTATCTGACTCTGGGTCATGATGTACACAGTGTGTCAGTGAGTGTGTTAATATTAATCTGTGTTCTCTGTCAGTGTGTTAATATTACTGAGGACAGTGGGGGTGTTTTACACTTCACAGGGTGTATCTGACTGTGGGTCATGATATACACAGTGTGTCAGTGAGTGTGTTAATATTAATCTGTGTTCTCTGTCAGTGTGTTAATATTGCTGAGGACAGTGGGGGTGTTTTACACTTCACAGGGTGTATCTGACTGTGGGTCATGATATACACAGTGTTTCAGTGAGTGTGTTAATATTAATCTGTGTACTCTGTCAGTGTGTTAATATTACTGAGGACAGTGGGGGTGTTTTACACTTCACAGGGTGTATCTGACTGTGGGTCATGATATACACAGTGTGTCAGTGAGTGTGTTAATATT
Organism: Heterodontus francisci; assembly: GCF_036365525.1. Taxonomy (NCBI): domain Eukaryota; kingdom Metazoa; phylum Chordata; class Chondrichthyes; order Heterodontiformes; family Heterodontidae; genus Heterodontus; species Heterodontus francisci. Next base: position 736,929 of record NW_027142343.1, read on the forward strand.
AATCTGTGTACTCTGTCAGTGTGTTAATATTACTGAGGTCAGTGGGGGTGTTTTACACTTCACAGTGTTTATCTGACTGTGGGTCATGATATACACAGTGTATCAGTGACTGTGTTAATATTAATCTGTGTTCTCTGTCAGTGTGTTAATATTGCTGAGGACAGTGGGGGTGTTTTACACTTCACAGGGTGTATCTGACTGTGGGTCATGATATACACAGTGTGTCAGTGAGTGTGTTAATATTAATCTGTGTACTCTGTCAGTGTGCTAATATTACTGAGGACAGTGGGGGTGTTTTACACTTCACAGGGTGTATCTGACTGTGGGTCATGATACACACAGTGTGTCAGTGAGTGTGTTAATATTAATCTGTGTCCTCTGTCAGTGTGTTAATATTACTGAGGACAGTGGGGGTGTTTTACACTTCACAGGGTTTATCTGACTGTGGGTCATGATATACACAGTGTGTCAGTGAGTGTGTTAATATTAATCTGTGTTCTCTGTCAATGTGTTTATATTACTGAGGACAGTGGGGGTGTTTTACACTTCACAGGGTGTATCTGACTCTGGGTCATGATGTACACAGTGTGTCAGTGAGTGTGTTAATATTAATCTGTGTTCACTGTCAGGTGTTAATATTACTGAGGACAGTGGGGGTGTTTTACAATTCACAGGGTTTATCTGAATGCGGGTCATGATATACACAGTGTGTCAGTGTGTGTGTTAATATTAATCTGTGTTCTCTGTCAGTGTGTTAATATTACTGAGGACAGTGGGGGTGTTTTACACTTCACAGGGTGTATCTGACTGTGGGTCATGATGTACACCATGTGTCAGTGAGTGTGCTAATATTAATCTGTGTTCTCTGTCAGTGTGTTAATATTACTGAGGACAGTGGGGGTGTTTTACACTTCACCGGGTGTATGTGACTCTGGGTCATGATGTACACAGTGTGTCAGTGAGTGTGTTAATATTAATCTGTGTTCTCTGTCAGTGTGTTAATATTACTGAGGACAGTGGGGGTGTTTTACACTTCACAGGGTGTATCTGACTGTGGGTCATGATATACACAGTGTGTCAGTGAGTGTGTTAATATTAATCTGTGTTCTCTGTCAGTGTGTTAATATTACTGAGGACAGTGGGGGTGTTTTACACTTCACAGGGTGTATCTGACTGTGGGTCATGATATACACAGTGTGTCAGTGAGTGTGTTAATATTAATCTGTGTTCTCTGTCAGTGTGTTAATATTGCTGAGGACAGTGGGGGTGTTTTACACTTCACAGGGTGTATCTGACTGTGGGTCATGATGTACACAGTGTGTCAGTGAGTGTGTTAATATTAATCTGTGTTCTCTGTCAGTGTGTTAATATTACTGAGGACAGTGGGGATGTTTTACACTTCACAGGGTGTATCTGACTGTGGGTCATGATGTACACAGTGTGTCAGTGAGTGTTTTAATATTAATCTGTGTACTCTGTCAGTGTGTTAATATTACTGAGGACAGTGGGGGTGTTTTACACTTCACAGGGTGTATCTGACTGTGGGTCATGATATACACAGTGTGTCAGTGAGTGTGTTAATATTAATCTGTGTACTCTGTCAGTGTGTTAATATTACTGAGGACAGTGGGGGTGTTTTACACTTCACAGGGTGTATCTGACTGTGGGTCATGATATACACAGTGTGTCAGTGAGTGTGTTAATATTAATCTGTGTACTCTGTCAGTGTGTTAATATTACTGAGGACAGTGGGGGTGTTTTACACTTCACAGGGTGTATCTGACTGTGGGTCATGATATACACAGTGTGTCAGTGAGTGTGTTAATATTAATCTGTGTACTCTGTCAGTGTGTTAATATTACTGAGGACAGTGGGGGTGTTTTACACTTCACAGGGTGTATCTGACTGTGGGTCATGATATACACAGTGTGTCAGTGAGTGTGTTAATATTAATCTGTGTCCTCTGTCAGTGTGTTAATATTACTGAGGACAGTGGGGGTGTTTTACACTTCACAGTGTTTATCTGACTGTGGGTCATGATATACACAGTGTGTCAGTGAGTGTGTTAATATTAATCTGTGTTCACTGTCAGGTGTTAATATTACTGAGGACAGTGGGGGTGTTTTACACTTCACAGGGTTTATCTGACTGCGGGTCATGATATACACAGTGTGTCAGTGAGTGTGTTAATATTAATCTGTGTTCTCTGTCAGTGTGTTAATATTACTGAGGACAGTGGGGGTGTTTTACACTTCACAGGGTGTATCTGACTGTGGGTCATGATGTACACAGTGTGTCAGTGAGTGTGTTAATATTAATCTGTGTTCTCTGTCAGTGTGTTAATATTACTGAGGAAAGTGGGAATGTTTTACACTTCACAGAGTGTATCTGACTGTGGGTCATGATATACACAGTGTGTCAGTGAGTGTGTTAATATTAATCTGTGTTCTCTGTCAGTGTGTTAATATTACTGAGGACAGTGGGGGTGTTTTACACTTCACAGGGTGTATCTGACTGTGGGTCATGATGTACACAGTGTGTCAGTGAGTGTGTTAATATTAATCTGTGTTCTCTGTCAGTGTGTTAATATTCCTGAGGACAGTGGGGGTGTTTTACACTTCACAGGGTGTATCTGACTCTGGGTCATGATGTACACAGTGTGTCAGTGATTGTTTTAATATTAATCTGTGTTCTCTGTCAGTGTGTTAATATTACTGAGGACAGTGGGGGTGTTTTACACTTCACCGGGTGTATCTGACTCTGGGTCATGATGTACACAGTGTGTCAGTGAGTGTGTTAATATTAATCTGTGTTCTCTGTCAGTGTGTTAATATTACTGAGGACAGTGGGGGTGTTTTACACTTCACAGGGTGTATCTGACTGTGGGTCATGATATACACAGTGTGTCAGTGAGTGTGTTAATATTAATCTGTGTTCTCTGTCAGTGTGTTAATATTGCTGAGGACAGTGGGGGTGTTTTACACTTCACAGGGTGTATCTGACTGTGGGTCATGATATACACAGTGTTTCAGTGAGTGTGTTAATATTAATCTGTGTACTCTGTCAGTGTGTTAATATTACTGAGGACAGTGGGGGTGTTTTACACTTCACAGGGTGTATCTGACTGTGGGTCATGATATACACAGTGTGTCAGTGAGTGTGTTAATATTAATCTGTGTACTCTGTCAGTGTGTTAATATTACTGAGGTCAGTGGGGGTGTTTTACACTTCACAGTGTTTATCTGACTGTGGGTCATGATATACACAGTGTATCAGTGACTGTGTTAATATTAATCTGTGTTCTCTGTCAGTGTGTTAATATTGCTGAGGACAGTGGGGGTGTTTTACACTTCACAGGGTGTATCTGACTGTGGGTCATGATATACACAGTGTGTCAGTGAGTGTGTTAATATTAATCTGTGTACTCTGTCAGTGTGCTAATATTACTGAGGACAGTGGGGGTGTTTTACACTTCACAGGGTGTATCTGACTGTGGGTCATGATACACACAGTGTGTCAGTGAGTGTGTTAATATTAATCTGTGTCCTCTGTCAGTGTGTTAATATTACTGAGGACAGTGGGGGTGTTTTACACTTCACAGTGTTTATCTGACTGTGGGTCATGATATACACAGTGTGTCAGTGAGTGTGTTAATATTAATCTGTGTTCTCTGTCAATGTGTTTATATTACTGAGGACAGTGGGGGTGTTTTACACTTCACAGGGTGTATCTGACTCTGGGTCATGATGTACACAGTGTGTCAGTGAGTGTGTTAATATTAATCTGTGTTCACTGTCAGGTGTTAATATTACTGAGGACAGTGGGGGTGTTTTACAATTCACAGGGTTTATCTGAATGCGGGTCATGATATACACAGTGTGTCAGTGTGTGTGTTAATATTAATCTGTGTTCTCTGTCAGTGTGTTAATATTACTGAGGACAGTGGGGGTGTTTTACACTTCACAGGGTGTATCTGACTGTGGGTCATGATGTACACCATGTGTCAGTGAGTGTGCTAATATTAATCTGTGTTCTCTGTCAGTGTGTTAATATTACTGAGGACAGTGGGGGTGTTTTACACTTCACCGGGTGTATGTGACTCTGGGTCATGATGTACACAGTGTGTCAGTGAGTGTGTTAATATTAATCTGTGTTCTCTGTCAGTGTGTTAATATTACTGAGGACAGTGGGGGTGTTTTACACTTCACAGGGTGTATCTGACTGTGGGTCATGATATACACAGTGTGTCAGTGAGTGTGTTAATATTAATCTGTGTTCTCTGTCAGTGTGTTAATATTACTGAGGACAGTGGGGGTGTTTTACACTTCACAGGGTGTATCTGACTGTGGGTCATGATATACACAGTGTGTCAGTGAGTGTGTTAATATTAATCTGTGTTCTCTGTCAGTGTGTTAATATTGCTGAGGACAGTGGGGGTGTTTTACACTTCACAGGGTGTATCTGACTGTGGGTCATGATGTACACAGTGTGTCAGTGAGTGTGTTAATATTAATCTGTGTTCTCTGTCAGTGTGTTAATATTACTGAGGACAGTGGGGATGTTTTACACTTCACAGGGTGTATCTGACTGTGGGTCATGATGTACACAGTGTGTCAGTGAGTGTTTTAATATTAATCTGTGTACTCTGTCAGTGTGTTAATATTACTGAGGACAGTGGGGGTGTTTTACACTTCACAGGGTGTATCTGACTGTGGGTCATGATATACACAGTGTGTCAGTGAGTGTGTTAATATTAATCTGTGTACTCTGTCAGTGTGTTAATATTACTGAGGACAGTGGGGGTGTTTTACACTTCACAGGGTGTATCTGACTGTGGGTCATGATATACACAGTGTGTCAGTGAGTGTGTTAATATTAATCTGTGTACTCTGTCAGTGTGTTAATATTACTGAGGACAGTGGGGGTGTTTTACACTTCACAGGGTGTATCTGACTGTGGGTCATGATATACACAGTGTGTCAGTGAGTGTGTTAATATTAATCTGTGTACTCTGTCAGTGTGTTAATATTACTGAGGACAGTGGGGGTGTTTTACACTTCACAGGGTGTATCTGACTGTGGGTCATGATATACACAGTGTGTCAGTGAGTGTGTTAATATTAATCTGTGTCCTCTGTCAGTGTGTTAATATTACTGAGGACAGTGGGGGTGTTTTACACTTCACAGTGTTTATCTGACTGTGGGTCATGATATACACAGTGTGTCAGTGAGTGTGTTAATATTAATCTGTGTTCACTGTCAGGTGTTAATATTACTGAGGACAGTGGGGGTGTTTTACACTTCACAGGGTTTATCTGACTGCGGGTCATGATATACACAGTGTGTCAGTGAGTGTGTTAATATTAATCTGTGTTCTCTGTCAGTGTGTTAATATTACTGAGGACAGTGGGGGTGTTTTACACTTCACAGGGTGTATCTGACTGTGGGTCATGATGTACACAGTGTGTCAGTGAGTGTGTTAATATTAATCTGTGTTCTCTGTCAGTGTGTTAATATTACTGAGGAAAGTGGGAATGTTTTACACTTCACAGAGTGTATCTGACTGTGGGTCATGATATACACAGTGTGTCAGTGAGTGTGTTAATATTAATCTGTGTTCTCTGTCAGTGTGTTAATATTACTGAGGACAGTGGGGGTGTTTTACACTTCACAGGGTGTATCTGACTGTGGGTCATGATGTACACAGTGTGTCAGTGAGTGTGTTAATATTAATCTGTGTTCTCTGTCAGTGTGTTAATATTCCTGAGGACAGTGGGGGTGTTTTACACTTCACAGGGTGTATCTGACTGTGGGTCATGATGTACACAGTGTGTCAGTGAGTGTGTTAATATTAATCTGTGTTCTCTGTCAGTGTGTTAATATTACTGAGGACAGTGGGGGTGTTTTACACTTCACCGGGTGTATGTGACTCTGGGTCATGATGTACACAGTGTGTCAGTGAGTGTGTTAATATTAATCTGTGTTCTCTGTCAGTGTGTTAATATTACTGAGGACAGTGGGGGTGTTTTACACTTCACAGGGTGTATCTGACTGTGGGTCATGATATACACAGTGTGTCAGTGAGTGTGTTAATATTAATCTGTGTTCTCTGTCAGTGTGTTAATATTACTGAGGACAGTGGGGGTGTTTTACACTTCACAGGGTGTATCTGACTGTGGGTCATGATATACACAGTGTGTCAGTGAGTGTGTTAATATTAATCTGTGTTCTCTGTCAGTGTGTTAATATTGCTGAGGACAGTGGGGGTGTTTTACACTTCACAGGGTGTATCTGACTCTGGGTCATGATGTACACAGTGTGTCAGTGAGTGTGTTAATATTAATCTGTGTTCTCTGTCAGTGTGTTAATATTACTGAGGACAGTGGGGGTGTTTTACACTTCACAGGGTGTATCTGACTGTGGGTCATAATGTACACAGTGTGTCAGTGAGTGTGTTAATATTAATCTGTGTTCTCTGTCAGTGTGTTAATATTACTGAGGACTGTGGGGGTGTTTTACACTTCACAGGGTGTATCTGACTGTGGGTCATGATATACACTGTGTGTCAGTGAGTGTGTTAATATTAATCTGTGTTCTCTGTCAGTGTGTTAATATTACTGAGGACAGTGGGGGTGTTTTACACTTCACAGGGTTTATCTGACTGTGAGTCATGATATACACAGTGTGTCAGTGAGTGCTTTAATATTAATCTGTGTACTCTGTCAGTGTGTTAATATTACTGAGGACAGTGGGGGTGTTTTACACTTCACAGGGTGTATCTGACTGTGGGTCATGATATACACAGTGTGTCAGTGAGTGTGTTAATATTAATCTGTGTTCTCTGTCAGTGTGTTAATATTACTGAGGACAGTGGGGGTGTTTTACACTTCACAGGGTGTATCTGACTGTGGGTCATGATATACACAGTGTGTCAGTGAGTGTGTTAATATTAATCTGTGTACTCTGTCAGTGTGTTAATATTACTGAGGACAGTGGGGGTGTTTTACACTTCACAGTGTTTATCTGACTGTGGGTCATGATATACACAGTGTATCAGTGAGTGTGTTAATATTAATCTGTGTTCTCTGTCAGTGTGTTAATATTGCTGAGGACAGTGGGGGTGTTTTACACTTCACAGGGTGTATCTGACTGTGGGTCATGATGTACACAGTGTGTCAGTGAGTGTGTTAATATTAATCTGTTTTCTCTGTCAGTGTGTTAATATTCCTGAGGACAGTGGGGGTGTTTTACACTTCACAGGGTGTATCTGACTCTGGTTCATGATGTACACAGTGTGTCAGTGAGTGTTTTAATATTAATCTGTGTTCTCTGTCAGTGTGTTAATATTACTGAGGACAGTGGGGGTGTTTTACACTTCACAGGGTGTATCTGACTGTGGGTCATGATATACACAGTGTGTCAGTGAGTGTTTTAATTTTAATCTGTGTTCTCTGTCAGTGTGTTAATATTACTGAGGACAGTGGGGGTGTTTTACACTTCACAGGGTGTATCTGACTGTGGGTCATGATATACACAGTGTGTCAGTGAGTGTGTTAATATTAATCTGTGTTCTCTGTCAGTGTGTTAATATTACTGAGGACAGTGGGGGTGTTTTACACTTCACAGGGTGTATCTGACTGTGGGTCATGATGTACACAGTGTGTCAGTGAGTGTGTTAATATTAATCTGTGTTCTCTGTCAGTGTGTTAATATTCCTGAGGACAGTGGGGATGTTTTACACTTCACAGGGTTTATCTGACTGTGGGTCATCATATACACAGTGTATCAGTGAGTGTGTTAATATTAATCTGTGTTCTCTGTCAGTGTGTTAATATTGCTGAGGACAGTGGGGATGTTTTACACGTCACAGGGTGTATCTGACTGTGGGTCATGATGTACACAGTGTGTCAGTGAGTGTGTTAATATTAATCTGTGTTCTCTGTCAGTGTGTTAATATTACTGAGGACAGTGGGGGTGTTTTACACTTCACAGGGTGTATCTGACTCTGGGTCATGATGTACACAGTGTGTCAGTGAGTGTTTTAATATTAATCTGTGTTCTCTGTCAGTGTGTTAATATTACTGAGGACAGTGGGGGTGTTTTACACTTCACCGGGTGTATCTGACTCTGGGTCATGATGTACACAGTGTGTCAGTGAGTGTGTTAATATTAATCTGTGTTCTCTGTCAGTGTGTTAATATTACTGAGGACAGTGGGGGTGTTTTACACTTCACAGGGTGTATCTGACTGTGGGTCATGATATACACAGTGTGTCAGTGAGTGTGTTAATATTAATCTGTGTTCTCTGTCAGTGTGTTAATATTGCTGAGGACAGTGGGGGTGTTTTACACTTCACAGGGTGTATCTGACTGTGGGTCATGATATACACAGTGTGTCAGTGAGTGTGTTAATATTAATCTGTGTACTCTGTCAGTGTGTTAATATTACTGAGGACAGTGGGGGTGTTTTACACTTCACAGGGTGTATCTGACTGTGGGTCATGATATACACAGTGTGTCAGTGAGTGTGTTAATATTAATCTGTGTACTCTGTCAGTGTGTTAATATTACTGAGGACAGTGGGGGTGTTTTACACTTCACAGTGTTTATCTGACTGTGGGTCATGATATACACAGTGTATCAGTGAGTGTGTTAATATTAATCTGTGTTCTCTGTCAGTGTGTTAATATTGCTGAGGACAGTGGGGGTGTTTTACACTTCACAGGGTGTATCTGACTGTGTGTCATGATATACACAGTGTGTCAGTGAGTGTGTTAATATTAATCTGTGTACTCTGTCAGTGTGTTAATATTACTGAGGACATTGGGGGTGTTTTACACTTCACAGGGTGTATCTGACTGTGGGTCATGATATACACAGTGTGTCAGTGAGTGTGTTAATATTAATCTGTGTCCTCTGTCAGTGTGTTAATATTACTGAGGACAGTGGGGGTGTTTTACACTTCACAGTGTTTATCTGACTGCGGGTCATGATATACACAGTGTGTCAGTGAGTGTGTTAATATTAATCTGTGTTCACTGTCAGGTGTTAATATTACTGAGGACAGTGGGGGTGTTTTACACTTCACAGGGTTTATCTGACTGCGGGTCATGATATACACAGTGTGTCAGTGAGTGTGTTAATATTAATCTGTGTTCTCTGTCGTGTGTTAATATTACTGAGGACAGTGGGGGTGTTTTACACCTCACAGGGTGTATCTGACTGTGGGTCATGATGTACACAGTGTGTCAGTGAGTGTGTTAATATTAATCTGTGTTCTCTGTCAGTGTGTTAATATTCCTGAGGACAGTGGGGATGTTTTACACTTCACAGGGTTTATCTGACTGTGGGTCATGATATACACAGTGGATCAGTGAGTGTGTTAATATTAATCTGTGTTCTCTGTCAGTGTGTTAATATTGCTGAGGACAGTGGGGGTGTTTTACACTTCACAGGGTGTATCTGACTGTGGGTCATGATGTACACAGTGTGTCAGTGAGTGTGTTAATATTAATCTGTGTTCTCTGTCAGTGTGTTAATATTCCTGAGGACAGTGGGGGTGTTTTACACTTCACAGGGTGTATCTGACTCTGGGTCATGATGTACACAGTGTGTCAGTGAGTGTGTTAATATTAATCTGTGTTCTCTGTCAGTGTGTTAATATTACTGAGGACAGTGGGGGTGTTTTACACTTCACCAGGTGTATGTGACTCTGGGTCATGATGTACACAGTGTGTCAGTGAGTGTGTTAATATTAATCTGTGTTCTCTGTCAGTGTGTTAATATTACTGAGGACAGTGGGGGTGTTTTACACTTCACAGGGTGTATCTGACTCTGGGTCATGATATACACAGTGTGTCAGTGAGTGTGTTAATATTAATCTGTGTTCTCTGTCAGTGTGTTAATATTACTGAGGACAGTGGGGGTGTTTTACACTTCACAGGGTGTATCTGACTGTGGGTCATGATATACACAGTGTGTCAGTGAGTGTGTTAATATTAATCTGTGTTCTCTGTCAGTGTGTTAATATTGCTGAGGACAGTGGGGGTGTTTTACACTTCACAGGGTGTATCTGACTCTGGGTCATGATGTACACAGTGTGTCAGTGAGTGTTTTAATATTAATCTGTGTACTCTGTCAGTGTGTTAATATTACTGAGGACAGTGGGGGTGTTTTACACTTCACAGGGTGTATCTGACTGTGGGTCATGATATACACAGTGTGTCAGTGAGTGTGTTAATATTAATCTGTGTTCTCTGTCAGTGTGTTAATATTACTGAGGACAGTGGGGGTGTTTTACACTTCACAGGGTGTATCTGACTGTGGGTCATGATATACACAGTGTGTCAGTGAGTGTGTTAATATTAATCTGTGTACTCTGTCAGTGTGTTAATATTACTGAGGACAGTGGGGGTGTTTTACACTTCACAGTGTTTATCTGACTGTGGGTCATGATATACACAGTGTATCAGTGAGTGTGTTAATATTAATCTGTGTTCTCTGTCAGTGTGTTAATATTGCTGAGGACAGTGGGGGTGTTTTACACTTCACAGGGTGTATCTGACTGTGGGTCATGATGTACACAGTGTGTCAGTGAGTGTGTTAATATTAATCTGTTTTCTCTGTCAGTGTGTTAATATTCCTGAGGACAGTGGGGGTGTTTTACACTTCACAGGGTGTATCTGACTCTGGGTCATGATGTACACAGTGTGTCAGTGAGTGTGTTAATATTAATCTGTGTTCTCTGTCAGTGTGTTAATATTACTGAGGACAGTGGGGGTGTTTTACACTTCACAGGGTGTATCTGACTGTGGGTCATGATATACACAGTGTGTCAGTGAGTGTTTTAATTTTAATCTGTGTTCTCTGTCAGTGTGTTAATATTACTGAGGACAGTGGGGGTGTTTTACACTTCACAGGGTGTATCTGACTGTGGGTCATGATATACACAGTGTGTCAGTGAGTGTGTTAATATTAATCTGTGTTCTCTGTCAGTGTGTTAATATTACTGAGGACAGTGGGGGTGTTCTACACTTCACAGGGTGTATCTGACTGTGGGTCATGATATACACAGTGTGTCAGTGAGTGTGTTAATATTAATCTGTGTTCTCTGTCAGTGTGTTAATATTACTGAGGACAGTGGGGATGTTTTACACTTCACAGGGTGTATCTGACTGTGGGTCATGATATACACAGTGTGTCAGTGAGTGTGTTAATATTAATCTGTGTTCTCTGTCAGTGTGTTAATATTACTGAGGACAGTGGGGGTGTTTTGCACTTCACAGGGTGTATCTGACTGTGAGTCATGATATACACAGTGTGTCAGTGAGTGTGTTAATATTAATCTGTGTTCTCTGTCAGTGTGTTAATATTACTGAGGACAGTGGGGGTGTTTTACACTTCACAGGGTGTATCTGGCTGTGGGTCATGATGTACACAGTGTGTCAGTGAGTGTGTTAATATTAATCTGTGTTCTCTGTCAGTGTGTTAATATTCCTGAGGACAGTGGGGGTGTTTTACACTTCACAGGGTGTATCTGACTGTGCGTCATGATATACACAGTGTGTCACTGAGTGTGTTAATATTAATCTGTGTTCTCTGTCAGTGTGTTAATATTACTGAGGACAGTGGGGGTGTTTTACACTTCACAGGGTGTATCTGACTGTGGGTCATGATGTACACAGTGTGTCAGTGAGTGTGTTAATATGAATCTGTGTTCTCTTTCAGTGTGTTAATATTACTGAGGACAGTGGGGGTGTTTTACACTTCACAGGGTGTATCTGACTGTGGGTCATGATATACACAGTGTGTCAGTGAGTGTGTTAATATTAATCTGTGTTCTCTGTCAGTGTGTTAATATTCCTGAGGACAGTGGGGGTGTTTTACACTTCACAGGGTTTATCTGACTGTGGGTCATGATATACACAGTGTGTCAGTGAGTGTGTTAATATTAATCTGTGTTCTCTGTCAGTGTGTTAATATTCCTGAGGGCAGTGGGGATGTTTTACACTTCACTGGGTGTATCTGACTGTGGGTCATGATATACACAGTGTGTCAGTGAGTGTGTTAATATTAATCTGTGTTCTCTGTCAGTGTGTTAATATTCCTGAGGACAGTGGGGGTGTTTTACACTTCACAGGGTGTATCTGACTGTGGGTCATGATATACACAGTGTGTCAGTGAGTGTTTTAATTTTAATCTGTGTTCTCTGTCAGTGTGTTAATATTACTGAGGACAGTGGGGGTGTTTTACACTTCACAGGGTGTATCTGACTGTGGGTCATGATATACACAGTGTGTCAGTGAGTGTGTTAATATTAATCTGTGTTCTCTGTCAGTGTGTTAATATTACTGAGGACAGTGGGGGTGTTCTACACTTCACAGGGTGTATCTGACTGTGGGTCATGATATACACAGTGTGTCAGTGAGTGTGTTAATATTAATCTGTGTTCTCTGTCAGTGTGTTAATATTACTGAGGACAGTGGGGATGTTTTACACTTCACAGGGTGTATCTGACTGTGGGTCATGATATACACAGTGTGTCAGTGAGTGTGTTAATATTAATCTGTGTTCTCTGTCAGTGTGTTAATATTACTGAGGACAGTGGGGGTGTTTTGCACTTCACAGGGTGTATCTGACTGTGAGTCATGATATACACAGTGTGTCAGTGAGTGTGTTAATATTAATCTGTGTTCTCTGTCAGTGTGTTAATATTACTGAGGACAGTGGGGGTGTTTTACACTTCACAGGGTGTATCTGGCTGTGGGTCATGATGTACACAGTGTGTCAGTGAGTGTGTTAATATTAATCTGTGTTCTCTGTCAGTGTGTTAATATTCCTGAGGACAGTGGGGGTGTTTTACACTTCACAGGGTGTATCTGACTGTGCGTCATGATATACACAGTGTGTCACTGAGTGTGTTAATATTAATCTGTGTTCTCTGTCAGTGTGTTAATATTACTGAGGACAGTGGGGGTGTTTTACACTTCACAGGGTGTATCTGACTGTGGGTCATGATGTACACAGTGTGTCAGTGAGTGTGTTAATATGAATCTGTGTTCTCTTTCAGTGTGTTAATATTACTGAGGACAGTGGGGGTGTTTTACACTTCACAGGGTGTATCTGACTGTGGGTCATGATATACACAGTGTGTCAGTGAGTGTGTTAATATTAATCTGTGTTCTCTGTCAGTGTGTTAATATTCCTGAGGACAGTGGGGGTGTTTTACACTTCACAGGGTTTATCTGACTGTGGGTCATGATATACACAGTGTGTCAGTGAGTGTGTTAATATTAATCTGTGTTCTCTGTCAGTGTGTTAATATTCCTGAGGGCAGTGGGGATGTTTTACACTTCACTGGGTGTATCTGACTGTGGGTCATGATATACACAGTGTGTCAGTGAGTGTGTTAATATTAATCTGTGTTCTCTGTCAGTGTGTTAATATTCCTGAGGACAGTGGGGGTGTTTTACACTTCACAGGGTGTATCTGACTGTGGGTCATGATATACACAGTGTGTCAGTGAGTGTGTTAATATTAATCTGTGTTCTCTGTCAGTGTGTTAATATTACTGAGGACAGTGGGGGTGTTTTACACTTCACAGGGTGTATCTGACTGTGGGTCATGATATACACAGTGTGTCAGTGAGTGTGTTAATATTAATCTGTGTTCTCTGTCAGTGTGTTAATATTCCTGAGGACAGTGGGGGTGTTTTACACTTCACAGGGTGTATCTGACTGTGGGTCATGATATACACAGTGTGTCAGTGAGTGTGTTAATATTAATCTGTGTTCTCTGTCAGTGTGTTAATATTACTGAGGACAGTGGGGGTGTTTTACACTTCACAGGGTGTATCTGACTGTGGGTCATGATATACACAGTGTGTCAGTGAGTGTGTTAATATTAATCTGTGTTCTCTGTCAGTGTGTTAATATTCCTGAGGACAGTGGGGGTGTTTTACACTTCACAGGGTGTATCTGACTGTGGGTCATGATATACACAGTGTGTCAGTGAGTGTGTTAATATTAATCTGTGTTCTCTGTCAGTGTGTTAATATTACTGAGGACAGTGGGGGTGTTTTACACTTCACAGGGTGTATCTGACTGTGGGTCATGATGTACACAGTGTGTCAGTGAGTGTGTTAATATTAATCTGTGTTCTCTGTCAGTGTGCTAATATTCCTGAGGACAGTGGGGGTGTTTTACACTTCACAGGGTGTATCTGACTGTGGGTCATGATATACACAGTGTGTCAGTGAGTGTGTTAATATTAATCTGTGTTCTCTGTCAGTGTGTTAATATTACTGAGGACAGTGGGGGTGTTTTACACTTCACAGGGTGTATCTGACTGTGGGTCATGATGTACACAGTGTGTCAGTGAGTGTGTTAATATTAATCTGTGTTCTCTGTCAGGTGTTAATATTCCACCTTAGCCAAATCGCCCCTATCACATTTTACTCTCTCTCTCCCCCCACAACTCCTCTTGCACCTTCTCCTCCTTTGAGCTCATCACTTTGTTCCCCAAATCCCATCCCCCACTCCCATACACCATTCCCCGATACCACTACCCCCTAACACCCCTCTCCCACTCCCCTTCCCCACTCCCCTCCCAACTTCCCTACTTCATTCCCCTCCCCCACTTCCCAACCCCACCCCCAACCACACTCCCCTATCCCACTGCTTCCCCCACTGCCCTCCCTCACTCTCCTACCCCACACCCCTCCCCCACTCCCCTCCCCCACTCCCCTCCCCAACTCCCCTCAACCGCTCCACTCCCCAACTCCATCACTATCGCCCCTCCCCCACTCCCCTCCCCCACTCCCCTCCGCCAATCCCCTCCGCCAATCCGCTCCCCCACTCCCCTCCACACTCCCCTCCCCAACTCCGCTCCCCTACACACCTCTTCCCTCCCCTCCCACACTACCCTCCCACACTCCCCAGCCCACTTCCCTCCCCCACTCCCCTACCCCATTCCTGCTGCCACTCCCCTACCCTACTCCCCTTCCCCACTCCACTCCCCTCTCAATGCCTCCACTCCCCTACCGCACTCCCCTCCCCAGTCCCCTTACCACTCCACTCCCACACTCCCCTACATCATTCCCCTACCCCACTCCCCTACCGCACTCCCCTCCCCAGTCCCCTTACCACTCCACTCCCACACTCCCCTACATCATTCCCCTACCCCACTCCCCTACACCACTCCCATCCCCCACTCCCCTCCCACACTCCCCTTCCCTACTCCCTTCCCACACTCCCCCTACCGAACTCCCCTCCCACACTCCCCGACCACACTCCCCTACCACGCTCCCCTCCCCCACTCCCCTCTCCCAGCCCTGACTCACCTACCGCACTCCCCTACCCCACTTCCTTTCCCCCACTCCCCACTCCCACTCCCTTCACCCACTCCCCTACCCCACTCCCATACCCCACTCCCCTCTCCCACTCCCTGTCCCCCACTCCCCTCCCCCACTCCCCTAACCCACTCCCCTACCCCACTCCCCTTTATCACTCCCCTACCAGACCCCCTGTCCCCCAATCCCTGTTCCCCCACTCCCTGTCCCCCACTCCCCTCCCCCACTCCCCTCCTCACTCTCCTACCCCACACTCCTCCCCCACTCCCCGCCACACTCCCCTCCCCAACTCCCCTCAACCGCTCCACTCCCCAACTCCACCAGCATCTCCTCTCCCCCACTCCCTTCCCCAACTCCCCTGCACCAATCCCCTCCACCAATCCCCTCCCCCAGACCCCTCCCCACTCCCCTCCCCAACTCCGCGCCCCTACTCCCCTCTCCGCTCCCCTCCCACTCTACCCTCCCTCACTCCCCAGCTCACTCCCTCCCGCACTCCCCTACCCCATTCCTGCCGCCACTCCCCTCCCCCACTCCCCTCCCCTACTCCACACCCGTCTCACTGCCCCACTCCCCTACCCCACTCCCCTCGCCAGTCCCCTTTCCACTCCACTCCCACACACCCCTACATCACTGCCCTACCCCACTCCCCTACCCCACTCCCATCCCCCACTCCCTTACAACACACCCCTTCCCTACTCCCTTCCCACACTCCCCCTACCACACTCCCCTCCCCCACTACCCTCCCCCCACCCCAACTCACCTACCGCACTCCCCTACACCACTTCCTGTCCCCCACTCCCCTCCCCCACTCCCCTATATCACTCCCCTACCCCATTACCTATCCCCCACTCCCTGTCCCCCACTCCCCTCCCCCACTCCCCTACCCCACTCCCCTCCCCTACTCCACACCCGTCTCACTGCCCCACTCCCCTACCCCACTCCCCTCGCCAGTCCCCTTTCCACTCCACTCCCACACACCCCTACATCACTGCCCTACCCCACTCCCCTACCCCACTCCCATCCCCCACTCCCTTACAACACACCCCTTCCCTACTCCCTTCCCACACTCCCCCTACCACACTCCCCTCCCCCACTACCCTCCCCCCACCCCAACTCACCTACCGCACTCCCCTACACCACTTCCTGTCCCCCACTCCCCTCCCCCACTCCCCTATATCACTCCCCTACCCCATTACCTATCCCCCACTCCCTGTCCCCCACTCCCCTCCCCCACTCCCCTACCCCACTCCCCTACCCCACTCCCCTCGACCACTCCCCTAACCCACCCCCCTATATCACTCCCCTACCCCACTCCCCCTGTCCCCCATTCCCTGTCCCCCACTCCCCTCCACAACTCACCTCCCCCACTCCCCTACTCCACTCCCGCACCCCACTCCTTACCCCCACTCCTCTACCCAACTCCCCTCCCCAACTCCCCTCCCCAACTCCCCTCCCCCCTCCCCTCCCCCACTCCCCACCCAACTCATTACCCCACTCCCCTACCCCACACCCCTCACCAACTCCCTTACCACCAGCCCCTACTCCACTCCCCTACCAAACTCACCTCCCCCACTCCCCTGCACAACTCCCCTCCCTCACTTCCCTCCAGAACACCCCTCCCCAAATCCCCCAACAGCCCTCCCCCACCTCCCTCCCCCACACCCCTCCCCCACTCCCCTCCCCAACTCCTCTCCCCACTCCCCTCCCCCTCTCCCCGCCCCAGCTTCCCTCGTCCACTCCCCTCCCACATTAACTTCCCCCACTCTCCTCCCCACTCCCCTCCCCAACTAGCCTCCCCAACTCCGCTACCACACTCCCCTACCCCATTCGCTGAACCCACTCCCTTACCACACCCCACCACCAATCCCCTCCCCTACTCCGATCCACCACTCCGCTTCCCTCCACCTCTTCACTGCCCTCACCTAAGACAATCCCATCCTCCACTACCCTCCCCCACTCCCCTGCCCCACTCCCCGACCCAACACCCCGACCGCAGTGCCCTCCACAACTCCCCTACCCCACTCCCCTACCCCACTCCCCTACCACACTCCCCTACCCCACTCCCCTCCACAACTCCCCTACCCCACTCCCCTACCCCATTCCCCTCCTCCACACCCCTCCCCACTCCCCTACCTCACTCCCCTCCCCACACCCCTACCCACCTCTCCTACCCCACTCCCCTCCCCCACTCCCCTACTGCACTCCCTCTACAACTCCCCTACCCCACTCCCCTACCACCCTGCCCTACCCCACACCCCTACCCCAATCCCCTACCACTCTCCCCTACCCCACTCCCCTCCACCACTCCAATACCTCACTACCCTCCCCTACTCCCGTACCCACATCTCCTACCACACCCCTTCCCCACTCCCCTTCCCTCCACCTCCTCACTGCCCTCCACTACCCAACACCTCGACCCTACACACTTCCTCACTCCCCTCCCCACTCCCCTTCCCTCCACCTCCTCACTGCGCTCACCTATCCCACGCCCCTTTCCCACTCCCTACATCACTCCCCTCCCCCACTCCCCTCCCCCACTCCCCTCCCAAACTCCCTGACCACATCCCCTACCCAATTCTCCTACCTCACTCCCCTACCTCACACCCTTACCACACCCCCTCCTCCAATCACCTCACCCACTCCCCTCCACCACTCAGTTCCCTCCACCTCTTCACTGCCCTGCCCAACCACACTCCCATCCCCCAGTACACTCCCCCAATCCCCAACCCCACTCCCCTCCCCCATTCCCCTACTGCACTCCCTCTACAACTCCCCTACCCCAATCCCCTAACACACTCCCCTACCCCACTCCCCTCCACCACTCCCATACCTCACTATCCTCCCCTACTCCCGTACCCACATCTCCTACCACATCCCTTCCCCACTCCCCTTCCCTCCACCTCCTCACTGCCCTCCACTACCCAACACCTCGACCCTACACACATCCTCACTCCCCTCACCACTCCCCTTCCCTCCACCTCCTCACTGCGCTTCCCTATCCCACGCCCCTTTCCCACTCCCTACATCACTCCCCTCCCCCACTCCCCTCCCCCACTCCCCTCCCAAACTCCCTGACCACATCCCCTACCCAATTCTCCTACCTCACTTCCCTACCTCACACCCTTACCACACCCCCTCCTCCAATCACCTCACCCACTCCCCTCCACCACTCAGTTCCCTCCACCTCTTCACTGCCCTGCCCAACCACACACCCATCCCCCAGTACACTCCCCCAATCCCCAACCCCACTCCCCTCCCCCATTCCCCTATTGCACTCCCTCTACAACTCCCCTACCCCACTCCCCTACCACACTGCCCTACCCCACTCCCCTACCCCAATCCCCTACCACGCTCCCCTACCCCACTCCCCTCAACCACTCCCATACCTCACTACCCTCCCCTACTCCCGTACCCACATCTCCTACCACACCCCTTCCCCACTCCCTTTCCCTCCACATCCTCACTGCCCTCCACTACCCAACACCTCGACCCTCCCCACATCCTCACTCCCCTCCCCACTCCCCTTCCCTCCACCTCCTCACTGCGCTTCCCTATCCCACGCCCCTTTCCCACTCCCTACATCACTCCCCTCCCCCACTCCCCTCCCCCACTCCCCTCACAAACTCCCATACCTCACTACCCTCCCCTACTCCCGTACCCACCTCTCCTACCACACCCCTTCCCCACTCCCCTTCCCTCCACCTCCTCACTGCCCTCCACTACCCAACTCCTCGACCCTACACACATCCTCACTCCCCTCCCCACTCCCCTTCCCTCCACCTCCTCACTGCGCTCCCCGATCCCACGCCCCTTTCCCACTCCCTGCATCACTCCCCTCCCCCATTCCCCTCCCCCACTCCCCTCACCAACTCCCCTCACCCACTCCCCTACATCACTCCCCTACCCCATTCCTTGTCGCCCACTCCCCTCTCCCACTCCCCTCTGCCACTCCCCTAACGCAGTCGCCTTTCCCATTCCCCTACCTCACTCCCCTCCCCCACTCCCCTCTCCCACTCCCCTCCCCCACTCCCCTCCCCCACTCCTCACACCAACTCCCCTCACCCACTCCCCTACATCACTCCCCTACCCCACCCCTTGTCCAACACTCCCCTCTCCCACTCCCCGCTCCCACTCCCCTAACGTACTCCCCTACCCCACACCCCTGCCTTACTCCCCTCCCCCACTCCCCGCCCCAACTCCCCTCCCCATTCCCATCCACCACTATTCTACCCCACTCCTCTCCCCTATTCCACTCCCCTCTCCCCACCCCCACGGACCTATGCCACTCCCCTACCCCACTCCCTCTCCCCCACTCCCCTCCCTCCCCTCCCACACTCCATACCCCACTCCCCTACCCCACACCCCTACCCCACTCTATACCCCCACTCCCATCCCCAACTCCCCTCCCCACTCCCCTACCCCACTCTCACACCCCACTACACTCCCCCACTCCTCTCACACACTCCCCTCCCCCTCTCCTCTCCGCAACTCCCCGCAACCACCTCTCCCCATGCCCCTCCCCCACTCACTTCCCCCACTCCCCTACCGCGGTCCCCTATCCAACCCTCCCCAACTCCCCTTCCCAACTACCATCCCCAACTCTCCTCCCCCACTCCCCCACCAATTCCCATACCCAACTCCCCTGCAGCACTTACCACCCCACTCCCTTCCCCCACACCCCTTCTCAACTCCCCTCCCTCACTCCCCTCCCCAACTCCACTCCCCAACTCCCCTCCCATACTACACTCCCCCACTGTCCTCCTCAACTCCCCGCACTAACTTCCATACCCGACTCCCCTACTCCACTCCCCTCCTTCACTCCCCTTCTCACATCCTCCCCATCTCCCCTCCCTCACTCCCCTCCCTCAATCCCCTCCCTCTTTCCCCTCCCCCACTCCCCTACCCCACTCCCCTACCCCATCCCGTACCCCACACCCCTACCCCACACCCCTACCCCACTCCCCACCCCCACTCCCATCCCCAATTCCCCACCCTCACTCCCCTCACTCACTCCCCTGCCCCACTCCGCTCACCCACTCCTCTCCCGAACTCTCCATCCCCACCCCCCTCACCAACTCCCATACCCAACTCCCATGCTCCACATCCCACCCCACTCCCCACCCCACTCCCCTCCCCACGCCCCTCCCCCATTCCACTCCCCTCTCCCCTCCCCCACGGACCTTTGCCACTCCCCTACCCCACTCCCAGTCCCCCACTCCCCTCCCTCATTCCCCTCCCCCAGTCCCCTTCCCCACTCCCCTACTGCACACCCATACCCCACTCCTCACACCCACTCCCATACCCAACAAGCCTCCCCCACTCCCCTACCGCACACCTGCACCCCACTACACTCCCCTCCCCCTCTCCTCTCCGCAACTGCCCGCAACCACTCCGCTCCCCAACCCCTGCCGCAACTCCCCTCCCCCACTGTACTACCACACTCCTCTACCCCACTCCCCTCCCCAACACCCCTCCCCGAACACTCCTCCCGCACTTCCCTCACAATCTCCCATACCCCACTCCCCTACTCCACTCCCCGACAGCACTCCCCTACCCCAATCCCCTACACTACTCCACTCTCCTAACCCACTCCCTTCCCCCACTCCCTTCCCCCACTCCCTTCCCCCACTCGCTTCCCCCACTCGCTTCCCCCACTCCCCTACCCCCACTCCCCTACCCCCACTCCCCTACCCCACTCCGCTACCCCACTCCCTGACATCACATCCCTACCGCAGTCCGCTCCCCAACTTTCCTACCCCACTCCCCTCCCCTCCACCTCCTCACTGCCCTCCACTACCCAACTCTCCTAACCCACACACCTCCCCCACTCTACTCCCCAACTCCCCTTCTCTCCACTCCCCTCCCCTCTCCCTGCCCCCACTCACTTACGCCACTCCCCTACCCCATTCACTGTCCCCCACTCCCCTCCCACACTCCCCTACCGCACTCACAAACCCCAATCCCCTCTCCCACTCCTCCACCCGACTCCCCTCCCCCTCTCCTCTCCTCTCCGCATCTCCCCTTCCCCACTCCTCTCCCACACTCCCTGCCTCAACTCCCGTCTCTCACTCCCCTAAACAACTCCCCTTCCCCCTCCCCTCCCCCACTCCCCTCCCCCACTCCCATCCCCCACTCCCCTATCCCACTCCCCTCCCCCACTCCCCTCCCTCACTTCCCTCGTCAACTCCCCTCCCTCACTCCCCTCCGCCAACTCCCCTCCGCCAACTCCCCTCCCCCAACTCCCCTCCCCCAACTCCCCTCCCCCACTCCCCTCTCCTCTACTCCCCAAATCTCCTCCCCCAATTCCTGTCCACCACTCACCTTCACAAACCCCCTCCCCCGCTCCCCTCCCCCGCCCCCTCCCCACCCCCTCCCCCGCTCCCCTCCCCTCCCCCACTCCCGTCCACCATTACGCATCCCTGCACCTCCTCACTGCCCACCGTACCCCACTCCCCTCCCCCACTCCCCTACCCCATTCCACTCCCCTTCCCTCCAAATCCTCACTGCCCTCCCCTACACCACGCCCCTACCCCACTCTACACCCCCACTCCCCCACCGCACTCCCCTCCACAACTCCCCTACTCCACTCCCCTACCCCACTCCCCGTCACCACACCCTTACCCCACTCCGCTACCCCACTCCCTGACATCACATCCCTACCGCAGTCCGCTCCCCAACTTTCCTACCCCACTCCCTTCCCCTCCACCTCCTCACTGCCCTCCACTACCCAACTCTCCTAACCCACACACCTCCCCCACTCCACTCCCCAACTCCCCTTCCCTCCACTCCCCTCCCCTCTCCCTGCCCCCACTCACTTACGCCACTCCCCTACCCCATTCACTGTCCCCCACTCCCCTCCCACACTCCCCTACCGCACTCACAAACCCACTCCCCTCTCCCACTCCTCCACCCGACTCCCCTCCCCCTCTCCTCTCCTCTCCGCATCTCCCCTTCCCCACTCCTCTCCCACACTCCCTGCCTCAACTCCCGTCTCTCACTCCCCTAAACAACTCCCCTTCCCCCTCCCCTCCCCCAATCCCCTCCCCCACTCCCATCCCCCATTCCCTATCCAACTCCCCTATCCCACTCCCCTCCCCCACTCCCCTCCCTCACTTCCCTCGTCAACTCCCCTCCCTCACTCCCCTCCGCCAACTCCCCTCCGCCAACTCCCCTCCCCCAACTCCCCTCCCCCAACTCCCCTCCCCCACTCCCCTCTCCTCTACTCCCCAAATCTCCTCCCCCAACTCCTGTCCGCCACTCACCTTCACAAACCCCCTCCCCCGCTCCCCTCCCCCGCCCCCTTCCCACCCCCTCCCCCGCTCCCCTCCCATCCCCCACTCCCGTCCACCATTCAGCATCCCTGCACCTCCTCACTGCCCACCGTACCCCACTCCCCTCCCCCACTCCCCTCCCCCACAACCCTACCCCACACCCCTACTCCACACCACTAGCCCACTCCGCTCCCCACATCCCCTCCCCCGCTCCCCTCCCCCACTCCCCCACTCCCCTCCCCCACTCCCCACCCCCACTCCCCTCCCCCACTCCCCTCCCCCACTCCCCTATCCCACTCCACTTTCCCACTCCCCGACCCGACTCCCCTTCCCCACATCCCTTCCCCCACATCCCTTCCCTCCAAATCCTCACTGCCCTCCCCTACACCACTCCCCTCCCCACTCCCTTTTCCTCCACCTCCTCACTGCCCTCCCCTCCCCCACTACCCTCCTCCACTCCCCTCCCCTACTCCCCTTCCTTCTCCTCCACAATGCCCTCCCCTACCCAACTCCCCTACGCCACTGCCCTGCCCACTCCCTACACAACTCCCCTTCACCCCACCTTCTCTCTGCCCTCCCCTCCCCCACTCCCCCACTCCCCTACACAACTCCCCCACTCCCCTACACCACTCCCCTCCCTCACTCCCCTACCCGACTTCCTTCCACCAGTCCCCAACCCCACTCCCCTCCCCTCCCCAACTCCCCGCCCCAACTCCCCTCCCCCACTCCCCTCCCCCACTCCCCTCCCCACTCCCCCACTCTCCCACACCCCACCCCCAAATCCCCTCCCCCACTCCCCTGCACCTCTCCCCGACCCCACTCTCCTCACAATTCCCCTGTCACACTCCCCTCCAAAACTCCCCTCCAAAACTCCCCTCCCCCACTCTCTAACTCCCCTCCCCCACTCCCATCCCCCGCTACCCTCCGCCACTCCCCTCCCCCACTCCCCTCCCCCACACCCGTGCCCCACACCCCTGCCCCACACCCCTACCCCACTCCACTACCCCACTCCGCTACCCCACTCCACTACCCCACTCCGCTACCCCACTCCCATCCCCAATTACCAACCTCACTCCCCTCCCATACTCCCCTACCCACCTCGCCTTCCCCACTCCCCTTCCCCACTCCCCTTCCCCACTCCCCTTCCCCACTCCCCTTACCTCCACCTCCTCACTGCACTCCAGTCCCCAACTCCCCTACCCCACACACCTCCCCCAGCCCCTCCCTCACTCCACTTCTCTCCACATCCTCACTGTGCTCCAGTCCCCAACTCCCCTACCCCACATACCTCCCCCACGCCCCTCACCCTCTCTCCTCCCCCTTTCTCCTCCCCCTCTCATCTCCTTCCCCACTCCTCTACCGCACTCCTCTACCCCACGCCTCTACCCCAAGTACCCTCCCCAAGTCCCCTCCCCAGGTCCCCTTCACAGGTCACCTCCCCAACTCCCCTCACCATCTCCCCTTACCCCACTCCCCTCCCTCACTCCCATTCCTCACTCCCCTATCCCACTCCCCTCCCGCACATCCCTCCCGCTCTCCCCTCCCCCGCTCCCCTCCCCCGCTCCCCTCCCCCGCTCCCCTCACACACTCCCCTCCCCCACTCCCCTCACCCACTCCCCTCCCCCACTAACTACCCTCACATCCCTCCCCACTCCCCTCCCCACTCCCCTCCCCACCTCCCCTCCCCCACTCCCCTCCCCCACACCCCTTCCCCAACTCCCCTCCCCACACTCCCCTCACCCCCCTCCCCACACCCCACTCCCCCACACCACTCCACTCCCCCACTCCACTCCCCCACCCCACACCCCCACTCCACTACCCCCCCCACTCCCCTCCCCAACTCTCCTCCCCAATCCCCTCCCCGACTCCCCTCCCCCTCTCACCTGCCCCTCTCCACTACCCCACTCCCCTCCCATCCACCACTCCGCTTCCCTGCACCTCCTCACTGCCCTCCCCTACAACACTCCCATCCCCCACTCCACTCCCCAACTCTCCTACCTCACACCCCTTCCCCACTCCCCTTCCCTCCACCTCCTCACCGCCCTCCACAACCCAACTCCCCTACCCCACACACCTCCCCCACTCCCCTATCCCACTCCCCTATGCCACTCCCCTATCCCACTCCACTTTCCTACATCCCTACCCCACTCCCCTAACTCACTCCGCTCCCCAACTCCACTACCCCACTCCCCTCCCACATTCCCCTACCCCCTCCCCTAGCCACCCCCTCCCACACACCCCTCCCCCCCACACTCCCCTCCCCCCACTCCAGTCCACCTCTGCGCTTCCCTGCAACTCTTCACAGCCCTCTCCTGCCACACTCCCATCACCCACTACCCTCACGCACTCCCCTACCGCACTCCACTCCCCCACTTCCCACAACAACTCCACTACCCCATTCCAAATCACCACACCCCTACCCCACTCCCCTATCCCACTCGTTACCGCACTCCCCTACCGCACTCCCCTTCCCCACTCCGCTCGACCACTCCCCTCACCCACTCCCCTCCCCCACTCCCCTAACTCACTCCACTCCCCCACTCCCCTCCCCCACCCCATGCACGTCATCCACTCCCCTACCCCGATTACCCTACCTCACTCCCCTCCCCACTCCCCTTCCAGACTCCCCTACCTCACTCACATAACACACACCCCTCGCCCACTCCCCTCCCCCAATACACTATCCCACTCCCCTTCCCTCCAAATCCTCACTGCCCTCCCCTACACAACGCCCCTACTCCACTCCACACCCCCACTCCCCTACTGCACTCCCCTACCGCACTCCACGACCGCACTCCCCTCCACCACTCCCCTTCCACACTCCCCTCCCTCA
The DNA here is from genome assembly GCF_036365525.1 of Heterodontus francisci. Lineage (NCBI taxonomy): Eukaryota > Metazoa > Chordata > Chondrichthyes > Heterodontiformes > Heterodontidae > Heterodontus > Heterodontus francisci. The sequence goes on from NW_027142343.1 coordinate 762,380, forward strand.
CTACCCTCCCCCACTAACCTCCCCAACTACCCTCCCCAACTACCCTCCCCAACTCCCCTCCCCAACTCCCCACCCCAACTCCCCACCCCAACTCCCCTTCCACACTCCCCTTCCACACTCCCCTCCTACACTCCCCTCCCACATTTCCCTCCCACGCTCAACTCCCCCACTCAACTCCCCCACTCAACTCCCCAACTCCCCTACCCGACTACCCTCCCCAACTCCCCCGCAACTCCCCTCCCCCTACTCCCCACCCCCACTCCCATCCCCCACTCCCCTCTCCCACTCCCCTCCCCCCACTCCCCTCTGTCTCTCCTCACCGCATCTCCCCTTCCCCACTCCTCTCCCACACTCCCTGCCTCAACTCCCCTCCCCCACCCCCCTAAACCACTCCCCTTCCCCCTCCCCTCGCCAACACCCTCCCCCACTCCCCTCCCTCAATCCCCTCGTTAACTCCCCTCCCTCACTCCCATCCCTCACTCCCCTCCCCCACTTCCCTACCCCACTCCACTCCCCAACTTCCCTACCCCACTCCCCTCCCCAACTCCCCTCCCCAACTCCCCTCCCCAACTCCCCTCCCCACTCCCCTCCCCCACTCCCCTACCCCACTCCCCTCTCCCACTCGACTCCCAAAATCCACTCCCCCAACTCCTCTCCGCCCACTCACTTCCCCCGCTCCCCTCCCCCACACCCCTCCCCCGCTCCCGTCCACCACTCCGTATCCCTGCACCTCCTCACTGCCCTCCCGTACCCCACTCCCCTCCCCCACTCCCCTCCCCACTCCCCTCCCCATTCCCCTCCCTCACTCCCCTGCCCCATACCCCTACCCCTACCCCACTCCGCTCCCCAACTCCCCTACCTCTCTCCCCTCCCCCTCCCCCACTCCCCTCCCCCACTCCCCTTCCCCACTCCCCTTCCCCACTCCACTTTCCCACTCCCCGACACCACTCCCCTTACCCACATCCCTTCCCTCCAAATCCTCACTGCCCTCCCCTACACCACTCCCCTCCCCCACTCCCTTTTCCTCCACCTGCTCACTGTCCTCCAATCCCCTCCCCTACTCCCCTTCCTTCTCCTCCACACTGCCCTCCCCTACCCAACTCCCCTACGCCACTGCCCTGCCCACTCCCCACGCCACTCCCCTTCACTCCACCTCCTCACTGCCCTCCCCCACTTCCACCAGTCCCCAACCCCACTCCCCTCCCCAACTCCCCTCCCCCTCACATCACCCCCAGATCCCTCCCCAACTCCCCTCCCCAACTCCCCTCACCCACTCCCCTCCCCCACTCCCAAACACCCCACCCCCAAATCCCCTCCCCCACACCCCTGCACCTCTCCCCTACCCCACTCTCCTCCCAATTCCCCTATCACACTCCCCTCCAAAACTCCCCTCCCCAATTCCCAACTCCCCTCCCCACTCCCATCCCCCGCTACCCTCCGCCACTCCCCTCCCCCAAACCCCTACCCCACACCCCTGCCCCACACCCCTGCCCCACTCCACTACCCCACTCCACTACCCCACTCCACTACCCCACTCCAGTCCCCAATTACCTACCTCACTCCCCTCCCATACTCCCCTAGTCACCTCTCCGACCCCACTCCCCTTCCCCACTCCCCTTCCCTCCACCTCCTCACTGCACCCCGTTCCCCAACTCCCCTACCCCAAACACCTCCCCCAGGCCCCTCCCTCACTCCACTTCTCTCCACATCCTCACTGTGCTCCAGTCCCCAACTCCCCTACACCACACATCCCCCACTCCCCTACATCACTCCCCTACATCACTCCCCTACATCACTCCCCTCCCCCACTCCACTCCCCTCCCCCACTCCCCTCCCCCTCTCCCCTCCCCCTCTCCCCTCCCCCTCTCTCCTCCCCCTCTCTCCTCCCCCTCTCATCTCTGCAAAACTCCTTCCCCACTCCTCTACCCAACTCCTCTACCCCACTCCTCTAGCCCACTCCTCTACCCCAAGTCCCCTCCCCAAGTCCCCACCCCAAGTCCCCTCCCCAAGTCCCCTCCCCAAGACCCCTCCCCATGTCCCCTCCCCATGTCCCCTCCCCATGTCCCCTCCCCAGGTCCCCTCCCCAGCTCCCCTCCCCATCTCCCCGCACTATCTACCCTCACCATCTCCCCTCACTATCTCCCCTCACCATCTTGCCTCACCAACTCCCCTTCCCCCACTCCCCTCCTCCCACTCCCCTCCCGCACTCCCCTCCCGCACACCCCTTCCGCTCTGCCCTCCCCCGCACCCCTCCCCCACTCCCCTCCCCCACTAACCACCCTCACATCCCTCCCCACTCCACTCGCACACTCCACTCCCAGACCGACTCCCCTCCCCAACTTTCCTCCCCCAATCCCCTCCCCAACTCCCCTCCCCCTCTCCCCTGCCCCTCTCCACTACCCGACTCCCCTCCCGTCCACCACTCCGCTTCCCTGTACCTCCTCATAGCCCTCCCCTACAACACTCCCATCCCCCACTCCGCTCCCCAACTCTCCTACCTCACACCCCTCCCCCAATCCCCTTCCCTCCACCTCCTCACTGCCCTCCACAACCCAACTGCCCTACCCCACACACCTCCCCCACTCCCCTATCCCACTCCCCTTCCCTCCACCTCCTCACTGCGCTTCCCTATCCCACTCCCCTATCCCACTCCCCTATCCCACTCCACTTTCCCACTTCCCTACCCCACTCCCCTAACTCACTCCGCCCCCCAACGCCACTACCCCACTCCCCGACCCCACACCACGACCCCACACCCCGACCCCACTCCCTGACCCCACACCCCTACCCCACACCCCGACCCCACACCCCGACCCCACTCCCCTAAACAGCACCCCTACCCCACTCTCCTCCCACACTCTCCACCCCCAGTCTCCTCCCCCACTCTCCTCCCCCACTCTCCTCCCCCACTCTCCTACCCCACTCCCCGCCCCACTCCCCTAACCATCTCCCCTACCCCACACCCCTACTCCACTCCCCTCTCCCACACCCCTCCCCCACACCCCTCCCCCACTCCCATCCCCCACTCCCCTCCCTCACTCCCCTACCCCACTACCATCCCAACTACCCTCCCCAACTACACTCCCCAACTCCCCACCCCAACTCCCCTTCCACACTCCCCTTCCACACTCCCCTTCCTCACTCCCCTACCCCACTACCCTCACCAACTACCCTCCCCAACTACCATCCCCAACATACCCTCCCCAACTCCACACCCCAACTCCCCACCCCAAGTCCCCTTCCACACTCCCCTTCCACACTCCCCTTCCACACTCCCCTCCCACACTCCCTTCCCACACTCAACTCCCCCACTCAACTCCCCCACTCAACTCCCCAACTCCCCTACCTCACCCCCTACCCCACTCCCCTCCCCAACTCCCCTCCCCCTACTCCCCTCCCCCCACTCCCCTCCCCCCACTGCCCTCCCCCACTCCTCCACCCCACTCCCCTCTGCCTCTCCTCTCCGCATCTCCCCTTCCCCACTCCTCTCCCACACTCCCTGCCTCAACTCCCCTCCCCCACCCCCTAAACCACTCCCCTTCCCCCTCCCCTCCCCCACACCCCACCCCCACTCCCCTCCCCCACTCCCCTCCCTCAATCCCCTCGTCAACTCCCCTCCCTCACTCCCCTCCCTCACACCCCTCCCTCACTCCCCTCCCCCACTTCCCTACCCCACTCCTCTCCCCAACTCCCCTCCACAACTCCCCTCCCCCACTCCCCTCCCCCACACCCCACACCTGCTCCCCTCCCCTGCCCCCCTCCCCCGCTCCTGTCCACCACTCCGTATCCCTGCACCTCCTCACTGTGCTCCCGTACCCCACTCCCCTCCCCCACTCCCATCCCCCACTCCCCTCCCCCACACCCCTACCCCACACCCCTACCCCACTCCGCTCCCCAACTCCCCTAACCCTCTCCCCTCCCCCCTCCCCCACTCCCCTCCCCCACTCCCCTTACCCGCATCCCTTCCCTCCAAATCCTCACTGCCCTCCCATGCACCACTCCCCTCACCCAATCCCTTTTCCTCCACCTCTTCACTGTCCTCCAATCCCCTCCCCTACTCCCCTTCCTTCTCCTCCACACTGCCCTCCCCACCACACTCCCATCCCCCACTCCGCTCCCCAACTCTCCTACCTCACACCCCTCCCCCACTCCCCTTCCCTCCACCTCCTCACTGCCCTCCTCAACACAACTCCCCTACCCCACACACCTCACCCACTCCACTCACCCACTCCCCTTCCCTCCACCTCCTCACTGCGCTCCCCTATCCCACTCCCCTATCCCACTCCACTATCCCACTGCCCTATCCGACTCCACTTTCCCACTTCCCTACCCCACTCCCCTAACTCACTACCCTCCCCAACACCATTACCCCTCTCCACTCCACCATTCCCCTAACCCCCTCCCCTAGCCCACTCCGTCCCACACTCCCCTTCCCCCACTCCAGTCCACCTCTGCGCTTCCCTGCACCTCTTCACTGCCATCCCCGACCACACTCCCATCCCTCACTACCCTCACGCACACCCCTACCCCACTCCCCTACACCACTCCCCTACCCCACTCCCCTACCGTACTCCACTAGCGCACTCCACTAGCGCACTCCACTACCGCACCCCCTCCACCACTCCCCTCCCCCACTCCCAATCACCACACACCAACCCCACTCCCCTACCCACTCACCTCCCCCACTCCGCTAACCCACTCCCCTCCCCCACTCCCCTCCCCCGCTCCCCTTCCCCGCTCCCCTCCCCCGCTCCCTGACACCACACCGGCTCCCCCACTCCCCTCACCCACTCCCCTCCCCCACTCCGCCCCACAACCCTCCCCCTTTCCCCTCCCCCACACCCCTCGCCCACTCCACTCCCGACACTCCTCCCCCACTCCACTCCCCTCCCCCAATCCCCTCCCCCTCACCCCTCCCCCACTCCCCTCCCCCACTCTCCTCCCGTCCAACACTCCACTTCCCTGCACCTCCTCACTGCCCTCCCCTACCACACTCCCATCCCCCACTCCGCTCCCCAACTCTCCTGCCTCACACCCCTTCCCCACTGCCCTTCCCTCCATCTCCTCACTGCCCTCCTCAACCCAACTCCGCTACCCCACATACATCACCAACTCGACTCACCCACTCCCCTTCCCTCCACCTCCTCACTGCGCTCCCCTATCCCACTCCCCTATCCCACTCCCCTATCTCACTCCACTATCCCACTCCCCTATCCGACTCCACTTTCCCACTTCCCTACCGCACTCCCCTAACTCACTCCCCTCCCCAACTCCACTACCCCTCTCCACTCCACCATTCCCCTAACCCCCTCCCCTAGCCAAACCCTCCCACACTCACCTCCCCCCACTCCAGTCCACCTCTGCGCTCCCCTGCATCTCTTCACTGCCCTCCCCTAACACACTCCCATCCCCCACTACGCTCCTGCATTCCCCTACCCCACTCCCCTACCGCACTCCACCCCCCACTCCCCTACCGCACTCCCCCCCACAACTCCCCTACAGCACTCCAAATCACTACACCACTCCTCTCCCCCACTCCCTACCTCAACTCCCCTCCCCACTCCCCTAAACCACTCCCCTTCCCACTCCCCTCCCCCACTTCCCTCCCCCACTCCCCTCCCCCACCCCCCTCCCCCACACCCATCACAAACTCCCCTACCCCACTCCCCTACTCCGCTCCTCTCCCACACTCCCCTCCCCCACTCCGCTCCCCCACTCCCCTCCCCCACGCCCTCCGCCACACTCCTACCACACTCTACTCCCTCACTCACCTCCCCAACTCCCCTCCCCCGCTCCCCTCCCACACTAACCTCCCACACACCCCTTCCCACTCCCCTCCCCTCCGACACTCCCCTCGTCCTCTCTCCACCGCCACTCTCCTCCCGAACACAACTCCCCACTTACCGCCCCCGCCTCCTCCCCCACTCCACTCTCCTCCCCCACTCCCGTCCACCACTCCGCATCCCTGCACCTCCTCACTGCCCTCCCGTACCACACTGCCCTCCCCCACTCCCCTACTCCAATCTCATACCCCACTCCACTCCCCCACTCTCATACCCCACTCCACTCCCCCACTCCCATACATCACTCCCCTCCACAACTCCCCTACCCCGCTCCCCTACCCCACTCCCCCACTCCCCCACTCCCCCACTCCGCACCCCCTCTCCGCACCCCCACTCCGCACTCCCCTCATCCACTACCCTACCCAATCCCACTACCCCACTCCCATCCCCCATTCCCCTCCCCCACTCCCCTACCCCACTCCCCTCCCCCACTCCCCTACCCCACTCCCCTTCACATCTCCCCGATCCCACTCCCCGACCCCACTCCCCGACCCCACTCCCCGGCCCCTCTCCCCTGCCCCACTGCCCAGCCCCACTCCCCAGCCCCACGCCCCAGCCCCACTCCCCAGCCCCACTCCCCCAACCCCACTCCCCAACCCCACTCCCCTTCCCCACTCCCCTCCCCCACTCCCCTCCCCTGCCCCAGTCCCCTGCTCCACTCCCCTGCTCCACTCCCATGATCCACTCCCCTGCCCCACTCCCCTGCCCCACTCCCCTGCCCCACTCCCCTGCCCCACTCTGCTACCCCACTCTGCTACCCCACTCCGCTCCCCCACTCCGCTCCCCCACTCACCTCCCCAACGCAGTCCGCTCCCCAACTTTCCTAGCCCACTCCCCTCCCCTCCACCTCCTCACTGCCTTCCACTACCCAACTCTCCTACCTCACACACCTCCCCCACTCCACTCCACAACTCCCATTCCCTCCACACCCCTCCCCCACTCCACTCCCCTCTCCAAGCCCCCACTCACTGACGCCACTCCCCTACCCATTCCCTGTCCCTCACCCCCCACCCTCACTCCCCTACCGCACTCACAAACCCCACTCCCCTCTCCCACTCCTCCACCCCAACTCCCCTCCCCAACGCCCCTCCCTCGCTCCCCTCCCCCGCTCCCCTCCGTCACTCCGCTCCCCCGCTCCCCTCCCCCGCTCCCCTCCCCCACTCCCCACCCCACCCCCCTCGTCAACCCCCCTCCCCCACTCCCCTCCACTACTCCCCTCCCCAACTCCATTCCGCCACTCTCCTCCCACACTCTACTCCCTCTCTCACCTCCCCAGATCCCCTCCCCCGCTCCACTCCCCCGCTCCCCTCCCACACTAACCTCCCCCACACCCCTCCACACTCCGCTCCCCTCAGACACTCCCCTCCCCCTCCCTCCTCCGCCACTCTCCTCCCCAACACCCCTCCCCAACTCTCCTCCCCCACTCCGCTCCCCCACTCCCCTACACAACTCTCCTCCCCCAATCCGCATCCCTGCACCTCCTCACTGCCCACCCGTACCACTTTCCTCACCCCCACTCCTCTCCCCCACTCTACTCCCCCACTCCACTCCCCCACTCCACTCCTCCTCTCCTCACACCCCATCCCCTCCACCACTCCTCTACCCCACCCCACTCCCCTCCCCCACTCCCCTCCCCCACTCCCCTACCTCACTCCCCTACCCCACTCCCCTCCCCCACTCCACACCCCCACTCCCATACCTAATTCCCATCCACAACTCCCCTACCCCACTCCCCTACCCCACTCCGCTCCCCAAATCAGCTCCCCCACTCCACTCCCGACACCCCTCCCCAACTCTCCTACCTCACATCCCTCCCCCACTCCCCTTCCCTCCACCTCCTCACTGCCCTCCACAATCCAACTCCCCTACCCCACACACGTCCCCAACTCCAGTCACCCACTGCCCTTCCCTCCACCTCATCACTGCGCTCCCCAATCCCATTCCCCTATCCCACTCCCCTAGCCCACCCCGTCCCACACTCACCTCCCCCCACTCCAGTCCACCTCTGCGCTTCCCTGCACCTCTTCACTGCCCTCCCCTACCACACTCCCATCCCTCACTACCCTCACGCACACCCCTACCCCACTCCCCTACACCACTCCCCTACCCCACTCCCCTACCGTACTCCAGTAGCGCACTCCACTCCTGCACTCCCCTCCACCAATCCCCTACCCCACTCCCCATCACCACACACCAACCCCACTCCCCTACCCCACTCACCTCCCCCACTCCGCTAACCCACTCCCCTCCCCCGCTCCCCTCCCCCGCTCCCCTCCCCCACTCCCTGACACCACACCGGCTCCCCCACTCCCCTCCCCCACTCCCCTCCCCCACTCCGCCCCTCAACCCTCCCCCCTTCCCCTCCCCCACTCACCTCCCCCACTCCGCTAACCCACTCCCCTCCCCCGCTCCCCTCCCCCGCTCCCCTCCCCCACTCCCTGACACCACACCGGCTCCCCCACTCCCCTCCCCCACTCCCCTCCCCCACTCCGCCCCTCAACCCTCCCCCCTTCCCCTCCCCCACTCCCCTCGCCCACTCCCCTCGCCCACTCCCCTCCCCCACTCCCCTCCCCCACTCCACTCCCCCACACCCCTCGCCCACTCCACTCCCGACACTCCTCCCCCACTCCCCTCCCCTCCCCCTCACCCCTCCCCCACTCCCGTCCCCCACTCCCCTCCCGTCCAACACTCCGCTTCCCTGCACCTCCTCACTGCCCTCCCCTACTACACTCCCATCCCCCACTCCGCTCCCCAACTCCCCTACCTCACACCCCTCCCCCACTCCCCTTCCTTCCACCTCCTCACTGCCCTCCTCAACCCAACTCCCCTACCCCACACACTTCCCCAACTCGACTCACCCACTCCCATTCCCTCCACCTCCTCACTGCGCTCCCCGATCCCACTGCCCGATCCCACTCCCCTATCCCACTCCCCTATCGCACTCCCCTATCCCACTCCCCGATCCCACTCCCCTATCCCACTCCCCTATCCCACTCCCCTATCCCACTCCCCTATCCCACTGCCCTATCCGACTTCACTTTCCCACTTCCCTACCCCACTCCCCTAACTCACTCCCCTCCCCAACTCCACTACCCCTCTCTACTCCACCATTCCCCTAACCCCCTCCCCTAGCCAACACCTCCCACACTCCCCTCCCCCAACTCCAGTCCACCTCTGCGCTCCCCTGCATCTCTTCACTGCCCTCCCCAACACACTCCCATCCCCCACTACGCTCCCGCATTCCCCTATCCCACTCCCCTACCGCACTCCACGCCCCCACTCCCCTACCACACTCCCCTCCACAACTCCCCTACACCACTCCAAATTACCACACCACTCCTCTCCCCCACTCCCTAACTCAACGCCCCTCCCCACTCCCCTAAACCACTCCCCTAAACCACTCCCCTTCCCACTCCCCTCCCCCATTCCCCTCCCCCACTTCCATCACAAACTCCCCTACCCCACTCCCCTACTCCGCTCCTCTCCACCACACCCCTCCCTCACATCCCTCCCCCACACCCCTCCCCCACACCCCTCATCAACTCCCCTCCCACACTCCCCTCCCCCACTCCCCTCCCTCACGCCCTCCGCCACCCTCCTACCACACTCTACTCCCTCACTCACCTCCCCAACTCCACATCCCCGCTCCCCTCCCACACTCTCCTCCCGAACACCCCTCCCCCACTCCCCTCCCCCAGCCCCTCCCCCACTCCACTCTCCTCACCCACTCCCATCCCCCTCTCCCCTCCCCCACTCCCGTCCACCACTCCACATCCCTGCACCTCCTCACTGCCCTCCCGTACCACACTCCCCTCCCCCACTCCCCTACTCCAATCTCGTACCCCACTCCACTCCCCCATTCTCGTACCCCACTCCACTCCCCCACTCCCATACCTCATTTCCCTCCACAACTCCCCTACCCCGCTCCCCTACCGCACTCCCCCACTCCCTCACTCCGCTCCCCCACTCCGCACCCCATCTCCCCCACTCCGCACCCCCACTCCCCACCCCACTCCCCTCACCCACTACCCTACCCAACTCCACTACCCCACTCCCATCCCCCATTCCCCTCCCCCACTCCCCTACCCCACTCCCCTACCGCACACCACTACCGCTCTCCACTCCCCCACTCCCCTATCGCACTCCCCTCCACAACTCCCCGATCCCACTCCCCGACCCCACTCCCCGACCCCACTCCCCGACCCCACTCCCCAGCCCCACTCCCCAAACCCCACTCCCCAAACCCCACTCCCCAAACCCCACTCCACCAACCCCACTCCCCAACCCCACTCCCCTCACCCACTCCCTGACATCACACCCGCTGCCCCACTCCCCTTCCCCACTCCCTGACACCTCACCCGCTGCCCCACTCCCCTGCCCCACTCCCCTGCCCCAGTCCCCTGCTCCACTCCCCTGCTCCACTCCCCTGCTCCACTCCCCTGCCCCACTCCGCTACCCCACTCTGCTACCCCACTCCGCTCCCCCACTCCCCTCCCCTACCGCAGTCCGCTCCCCAACTTTCCTAGCCCACTCCCCTCCCCTCCACCTCCTCACTGCCTTCCACTACCCAACTCTCCTACCTGACTCACCTCCCCCACTCCACTCCCCAACTCCCATTCCCTCCACTCCCCTCCCCCACTCCACTCACTTCACCAAGCCCCCACTCACTGACGCCACTCCCCTACCCATTCCTTGTCCCCCACCCCCTCCCTCACTCCCCTACCGCACTCACAAACCCCACTCCCCTCTCCCACTCCTCCACCCCACTCCCTGCCCCCTCTCCTCTCCGCAAATCCCCTTCCCCCTGCCCCTCCCCAACTCCCCTCCCCAACGCCCCTCCCTCGCTCCCGTCCCCCGCTCCCCTCCACCACTACCCTGCCCCGCTCCCCTCCCCCGCTCCCCCACACCCCTCGTCAACTCCCCTCCCCCACTCCCCTCCCCAACTCCCCTCCCCAACTCCCGTAAACCACTCCCCTCCCCCACACCCCTCGTCAACCCCCATCCCCCACTCCACTCCCCCACTCCCCTCCCCCTCTCCCACTCCCCTCCCCAACTCCCCTCCCCAACTCCCGTAAACCACTCCCCTCCCCCACACCCCTCGTCAACCCCCATCCCCCACTCCACTCCCCCACTCCCCTCCCCCTCTCCCCTCCCCCACTCCCCTCCCCAACTCCCTTCCGCCACTCTCCTCCCACACTCTACTCCCTCTCTCACCTCCCCAGATCCCCTCCCCCGCTCCCCTCCCACACTAACCTCCCCCACACCCCTCCGACACTCCCCTCCCCCTCTCTCCTCCGCCACTCTCCTCCCCAACACCCCTCCCCCACTCCCCTCCCCCACCCCCTCCCCTGCTCCACTCCCCTACACAACTCTCCTCCCCACTCTCCTCCCCCACTCCCCTCCCCCACTCCCCTCCCCCACTCTCCTCCCCCACTCCGCATCCCTGCACCTCCTCACTGCCCTCCCGTGCCACACACCCCACCACCACTCCACTCCCCCACTCCACTCCCCCACTCCACTCCCCCACTCCACTCCCCCTCTCCCCTCCCCGACTCCCCTCACCCCCTCCCCTCCCCCACTCCCCTCACCCCCTCCCCTCCCCCACTCCTCTACCCCACCCCACTCCCCTCCCCCACTCCCCTCCCCCACTCCTCTACCCCACCCCACTCCCCTCCCCCACTCCGCTTCCCCACTCCCCCACCCCACTCCCCTCCCCCACTCCACACCCCCACTCCCATACCTAACTCCCATCCACAACTCCCCTACCCCACTCCCCTACACCACTCCCCTCCCCCTCTCCCCTCCCCCTCTCCCCTCCCCCACTCCCCTCCCCCACTCCCGTCCCCCACTCCCCTCCCGTCCAAGACTCCGCTTCCCTGCACCTCTTCACTGCCCTCCCCCACCACACTCCTAACCCCCACTCCGCTCCCCAACTCTCCTACCTCACACCCCTCCCCCACTCCCCTTCCCTCCACCTCCTCACTGCCCTCCACAACCCAAATCCCCTACCCCACACACGTCCCCAACTCCAGTCACCCACTCCCCTTCCCTCCACCTCCTCACTGCGCTCCCCTATCCCACTCCACTTTCCCACTTCCCTACCCCACACCCCTAACTCACTCCCCTCCCCAACTCCACTACCCCTCTCCACTCCACCATTCCCCTACCCCCCTCCCCTAGCCACCCTCCCCTAGCCACCCCGTCCCACACACCCCTCCCCCCACACCAGTCCACCTCTGCGCTCCCCTGCACCTCTTCACTGCCCTCCCCTACCACACTCCCATCCCCCACTACGCTCCCGCATTCCCCTACCTCAACTCCCCTACTCACACCCCTACCCACTCCCCAAAACCACTCCCCTTCCCCCTCCCTTTCCCCTCCCCTCCCCCACTCCCTTCCCCCACTCCCCTCCCCCACTCCCGTCCCCCACTCCCCTCCCCCACTCCCATCACAAACACCCCTACTCCACTCCCCTACTCTACTCCCCTCCCCCACACCCCTCCCCCACACCACTCCCCCACACCCCTCGTCAACTCCTCTCCCACACTCCCCTCCCCCACTCCCCTCCCTCACGTCCCTCCGCCACTCTCCTACCACACTCTACTCCCTCACTCACCTCCCCAACTCCCCTCCCCCGCTCCCCTCCCACACTAACCTCCCACACACCCCTCCCCACTCCCCTCCCCTCCGACACTCCCCTCCCCCTCTCTCCTCCGCCACTCTCCTCCTGAACACCCCTCCCCCACTTCCCTCCCCCACCTCCTGCCCCACTCCACTCTCCTCACCCATTCCCATCCTCCACTCCCCTCCCCCACTCCCGTACCACACTCCCCTCCCCCACTCCCCTACCCTACTCTCGTACCCCAATCCACTCCCCCACTCTCGTACCCCACTCCACTCCCTCACTCCCATACCTCACTCCCCTTCACAACTCCCCTACCCCGCTCCCCTACCCCTCTCCCCTACCCCGCTCCCCACTCCGCTCCCCCACTCCGCACCCCCACTCCGCAACCCCACTCCGCACCCCCACTCCCCAACCCCACTCCCCTCCCCCACTACCCTTCCCAACTCCACTACCCCACTCCCATCCCCCATTTCCCTCACCCACTCCCCTAGCCCACCCCCTCCCACACTCCCCTCCCCCCACTCCAGTCCACCTCTGCGCTTCCCTGCACCTCTTCACAGCCCTTCCCTACCACACTCCCATCCCCCACTACCCTCCCGCAGTCCCCTACCCCACTCCCCTACCGCACTCCCCTCCACATCTCCCCTATCCCACTCCCCGACCCCACTCCCCGTTCGCACTCCCCGGCCCCACTCCCCAGCCCCACGCCCCAGCCCCACTCCTCAAACCCCACTCCCCAAACCCCACTCCCCAAACCCCACTCCCCAAACCCCACTCCCGAAACCCCACTCCCCAAACCCCACTCCCCAAACCCCACACCCCCTTCCCCACACCCCCAACCGCACTCCCCCAACCCCACTACCCCAAACCCCACTCCCCAACCCCACTCCCCTCCCCCACTCCCACTCCCCTCCCCCACTCCCTGACACCACACCCGCAGCCCCACTCCCCTGCCCCACTCCCCTCACCCACTCCCTGACACCTCACCCGCTGCCCCAACCCCCTGACCCACTCCCCTGCTCCACTCCCCTGCCACACTCCCCTGCCCCACTCCACTGCCCCACTCCGCTATCCCACTCCACTACCCCACTCCGCTACCCCACTCTGCTACCCCACTCTGCTACCCCACTCCGCTACCCCACTCCGCTCCCCCACTCCCCTCCCCTACCGCTGTCCGCTCCCCAACTTTCCTAGCCCACTCCCCTCCCCTCCACCTCCTCACTGCCTTCTACTACCCAACTCTCCTAACTCACACACCTCCCCCACTCCACTCCCCAACTCCCATTCGCTCCACTCCCCTCCCCCACTCCACTCCCCTCTCCAAGCCCCCACTCACTGATGCCACTCCCCTACCCATTTCCTGTCCCCCACTCCCCTCCCTATTCCCTGTCCCCCAATCCCCTCCCTCACTCCCCTACCGCACTCACAAACCCCACTCCCCTCTCCCACTCCTCCACCCCACTCCCTTCCCCCTCTCCTCTCCGCTAATGCCCTTCCCCCTCCCCCTCCCCAACTCCCCTCCCCAACGCACCTCCCCCGCTCCCCTCCCCCACTCCCCTCCCCCGCACCACTCGTCAACTCCCCTCCCCCACTCCCCTCCCCCACTCCCCTACTCCACTCCCCTCATTCCACTCCCCTCCGCCACACCCCTCGTCAACTCCCCTCCCCCACTCCCCTCGTCAACTCCCCTCCCCCACTCCCCTCCCACTCTCCCCTACCAGCTCCCCTCACCCGCCCCTTCCCCCACTCCCCTCCCCCACTCACTTCCCCCTCTCCCCTCCCCCTCTCTCCTCCACCTCTCTCCTCCCCCACTCTCCCCTCCCCCACTCTCCTCCCCCACTCTCCCCTCCCCCACTCTCTCCTCCCCCACTCTCCCCTCCCCCACTCTCCTCTCCCCCACTCTCCCCTCCCCCACTCTCCTCCCCCTCTCCTCCCCCACTCTCCTACCCCACTCCCCTCCCCCACTCCCCTCCCCCACTCCGCTCCCCAACTCTCCTCCCTCACACACCTCCGCCACTCCCCTTCCCTCCACAACCCACCTCCCCTACCCCGCACACGTCACCCGCTCCACTTACACACTCCCCTTCCCTCCACCTCCTCACTGCACTCCCCTATCCCACTCCCCTATCCCACTCCACATTCCCCTATCCCACTCCACATTCCCACTCCCCGACACGACTCCCATTACTCACTCCCCTCCCCAACTCCGCTACCCCACTCCCCTCCCCCATTCCCCTAACCCCTTCCCCTAGCACACCCCCTCCAACACTCCCCTCCCCCCTCTCCAGTCCACCTCTGCGCTTCCCTGCACCTCTTCACTGCCCTCCCCTATCACACTCCCATCCCCCACTACCCTCCCGCACTCCCCTACGCCACTCCCCTACCGCTCTCCACTCCCCCACTCCCCTCCCCCACACCCCTCTCACACTAACCTCCCCCACTCCCCTCCAAACTCCCCTCACCCACTCCCCTACCACACACCCCTACCCAACTCCGCTTACCTCCACCTCCTCACTGCCCTACTCTACCCCACTCCCATCCCAAACTACCGTCCCCCACTCCCGAAACGCACACCCCTCCACAACACCCCGACCCCACACCCCTACCCAACACCCCTACCCCACTCCCCTACCCCATTCCACTACCCCAGTCCCGTTGCCAATCCCCTACCTCACTCGCCTCCCACACTTCCCTACCCACCTCTCCTAACCCCCTCCCCGACCCCACTCCCCTTCCCTCCACCTCCTCACTGCACTCCAGTACCCAGCTCCCCTACCCACACACCTCCACCATGCCCCTCCCTCATTCCCCTTCCCTCCAGCTCCTCCCAGCGCTCCCCTACCCAACTCCCCTATCCCACCCCCCTACCCCACTCCCCGAAACTACACCCCTCCCCCACTCCACACCCCCACTCCACACCCCCACTCCCCTTACCTCAACCACCTCACTGCGCTCCCCTACCCCACTCACCTCCCCTACTCCCCTTCCTTCTCCTCCTCACTGCCCTCCCCTACCCAACTCACCAACGCCACTGCCCTCCCCCACTCCCCACGCGACTCCCCTTCACTCCACCTCATCACTGCCCTCCCCTACCCCACACCGCTCCGCACTCCCCTCCTCACTTCCCTCCCCCACTCCCCTCCACATTCTCCTCCCTCACTCCCCACCCCATATCCCTACCTCTCTCCCCTCCCCCACTCCCCTCCCCCACTCCCCTCCCCCACTCCCCTCCACCACTCCCCTCCTCTCCCCAACTCCCCTATCCCACTCTCCTCCCACACTCCGCACCCTCACTCACCTCCCCAGATCCCCACACCCGCTCCCCTCCCGCACTAACCTCCCCCACAACCCTCCCCACACCCCTCCCCCACTCCCCTCCCCCACTCCCCTCCCCCACTCCCCTACCCCTCTCCCCTCCCCCTCTCCCCTCCCCCACTCTCCCCTCCCCCACTCTCTTCCCCCTCTCTCCTCCCCCACTCTCCTCCCCCACTCCCATCCCCCACTCCCCTCCCCCACTCCCCTCCCCCACTCCCCTCCCCCACTCCGCTCCCCAACTCTCCTGCCTCACACACATCCCCCACTCCCCTACTCCACTCCCCTCATTCCACTCCCCTCCGCCACACCCCTCGTCAACTCCCCTCCCCCACTCCCCTCGTCAACTCCCCTCCCCCACTCCCCTCCCACTCTCCCCTACCAGCTCCCCTCACCCGCCCCCTCCCCCACTCCCCTCCCCCACTCACTTCCCCCTCTCCCTTCCCTCTCTCTCCTCCCCCTCTCTCCTCCCCCACTCTCCCCTCCCCCACTCTCCTCCCCCACTCTCCCCTCCCCCACTCTCTCCTCCCCCACTCTCCCCTCCCCCACTCTCCTCTCCCCCACTCTCCCCTCCCCCACTCTCCTCCCCCTCTCCTCCCACACTCTCCTACCCCACTCCCCTCCCCCACTCCCCTCCCCTACTCCGCTCCCCAACTCTCCTCCCTCACACACCTCCGCCACTCCCCTTCCCTCCACAACCCACCTCCCCTACCCCGCACACGTCACCCGCTCCACTTACACACTCCCCTTCCCTCCACCTCCTCACTGCACTCCCCTATCCCACTCCCCTATCCCACTCCACATTCCCCTATCCCACTCCACATTCCCACTCCCCGACACGACTCCCATTACTCACTCCCCTCCCCAACTCCGCTACCCCACTCCCCTCCCCCATTCCCCTAACCCCTTCCCCTAGCACACCCCCTCCAACACTCCCCTCCCCCCTCTCCAGTCCACCTCTGCGCTTCCCTGCACCTCTTCACTGCCCTCCCCTATCACACTCCCATCCCCCACTACCCTCCCGCACTCCCCTACGCCACTCCCCTACCCCACTCCCCTCCCCCACACCCCTCTCACACTAACCTCCCCCACTCCCCTCCCAACTCCCCTCACCCACTCCCCTACCACACACCCCTACCCAACTCCGCTTACCTCCACCTCCTCACTGCCCTACCTTACCACACTCCCATCCCAAACTACCGTCCCCCACTCCCCAAACGCACACCCCTCCACAACACCCCGACCCCACACCCCTACCCAACACCCCTACCCCACTCCCCTACCCCATTCCACTACCCCAGTCCCGTTGCCAATCCCCTACCTCACTCGCCTCCCACACTTCCCTACCCACCTCTCCTAACCCCCTCCCCGACCCCACTCCCCTTCCCTCCACCTCCTCACTGCACTCCAGTACCCAGCTCCCCTACCCACACACCTCCACCATGCCCCTCCCTCATTCCCCTTCCCTCCAGCTCCTCCCAGCGCTCCCCTACCCAACTCCCCTATCCCACTCCCCTACCCCACCCCCCGAAACTACACCCCTCCCCTACTCCACACCCCCACTCCACACCCCCACTCCCCTTACCTCAACCATCTCACTGCGCTCCCCTACCCCACTCACCTCCCCTACTCCCCTTCCTTCTCCTCCTCATTGCCCTCCCCTACCCAACTCCCCAACGCCACTGCCCTCCCCCACTCCCCACGCGACTCCCCTTCACTCCACCTCATCACTGCCCTCCCCTACCCAACTCCCCAATGCCACTGCCCTCCCCCACTCCCCACGCGACTCCCCTTCACTCCACCTCATCACTGCCCTCCCCTACCCCACACCGCTCCGCACACCCCTCCTCACTTCCCTCCCCCACTCCCCTCCACATTCTCCTCCCTCACTCCCCACCCCATATCCCTACCTCTCTCCCCTCCCCCACTCCCCTCCCCCACTCCCCTCCCCCACTCCCCTCCACCACTCCCCTCCTCTCCCCAACTCCCCTATCCCACTCTCCTCCCACACTCCACACCCTCACTCACCTCCCCAGATCCCCACACCCGCTCCCCTCCCGCACTAACCTCCCCCACAACCCTCCCCACTCCCCTCCCCCACTCCCCTCCCTCACTCCCCTCCCCCACTCCCCTACCCCTCTCCCCTCCCACTCTCCCCTCCCCCACTCTCCACTCCCCCACTCTCCTCCCCCTCTCCTCCCCCAATCTCCTCCCCCACTCTCCTCCCCCACTCCCATCCCCCACTCCGCTCCCCAACTCTCCTATCTCACAACCCTCCCCCACTCCCCTTCCCTCCACAACCAAACTCCCCTACCCCGCACACCTCCCCCACTCCACTTACATACTCCCCTTCCCTCCACCTCCTCACTGCGCTCCCCTATCCCACTTCCCTATCCCACTCCACATACCCCTATCCCACTCCACATTCCCACTCCCCTCCCCCCACTCCAGTCCACCTCTGCGCTTCCCTGCACCTATTCACTGCCCTCCCCTACCACACTCCCATCCCCCACTACCCTCCCGCACTCCCCTACCCCAGACCCCTACCGCACTCCGCTCCCCCTCTCCCCTCCCCTCCCCCACTCCCCTCCCCCACTCCCCTCCCCCACTCCCCTCCCCCACACCCCTCACACACTAACCTCCCCCACTACCCTCCCAACTCGCTTCGCCCACTCCCCTACCATGCACCCTACCCAACTCTGCTTACCTCCACCTCCTCACTGCCCTACTCTACCGCACTCCCATCCTACACATACCCTCCTCCACTCCCCTCCCCCACTCCACTCACCTCACCAAGCCCCCACTCACTGACGCCACTCCCCTACCCATTCCTTGTCCCCCACCCCCTCCCTCACTCCCCTACCGCACTCACCATCCCCACTCCCCTCTCCCACTCCTCCACCCCACTCCCTGCCCCCTCTCCTCTCCGCAAATCCCCTTCCCCCTGCCCCTCCCCAACTCCCCTCCCCAACGCCCCTCCCTCGCTCCCGTCCCCCGCTCCCCTCCACCACTACCCTGCCCCGCTCCCCTCCCCCGCTCCCCCACACCCCTCGTCAACTCCCCTCCCCCACTCCCCTCCCCAACTCCCCTCCCCAACTCCCGTAAACCACTCCCCTCCCCCACACCCCTCGTCAACCCCCATCCCCCACTCCACTCCCCCACTCCCCTCCCCCTCTCCCACTCCCCTCCCCAACTCCCCTCCCCAACTCCCGTAAACCACTCCCCTCCCCCACACCCCTCGTCAACCCCCATCCCCCACTCCACTCCCCCACTCCCCTCCCCCTCTCCCCTCCCCCACTCCCCTCCCCAACTCCCTTCCGCCACTCTCCTCCCACACTCTACTCCCTCTCTCACCTCCCCAGATCCCCTCCCCCGCTCCCCTCCCACACTAACCTCCCCCACACCCCTCCGCACTCCGCTCCCCTCCGACACTCCCCTCCCCCTCTCTCCTCCGCCACTCTCCTCCCCAACACCCCTCCCCCACTCCCCTCCCCCACCCCCTCCCCTGCTCCACTCCCCTACACAACTCTCCTCCCCACTCTCCTCCCCCACTCCCCTCCCCCACTCCCCTCCCCCACTCTCCTCCCCCACTCCGCATCCCTGCACCTCCTCACTGCCCTCCCGTGCCACACACCCCACCACCACTCCACTCCCCCACTCCACTCCCCCACTCCACTCCCCCACTCCACTCCCCCTCTCCCCTCCCCGACTCCCCTCACCCCCTCCCCTCCCCCACTCCCCTCACCCCCTCCCCTCCCCCACTCCTCTACCCCACCCCACTCCCCTCCCCCACTCCCCTCCCCCACTCCTCTACCCCACCCCACTCCCCTCCCCCACTCCGCTTCCCCACTCCCCTACCCCACTCCCCTCCCCCACTCCACACCCCCACTCCCATACCTAATACCCATCCACAACTCCCCTACCCCACTCCCCTACACCACTCCCCTCCCCCTCTCCCCTCCCCCTCTCCCCTCCCCCACTCCCCTCCCCCACTCCCGTCCCCCACTCCCCTCCCGTCCAACACTCCGCTTCCCTGCACCTCTTCACTGCCCTCCCCCACCACACTCCTAACCCCCACTCCGCTCCCCAACTTTCCTACCTCACACCCCTCCCCCACTCCCCTTCCCTCCACCTCCTCACTGCCCTCCACAACCCAACTCCCCTACCCCACACACGTCCCCAACTCCAGTCACCCACTCCCCTTCCCTCCACCTCCTCACTGCGCTCCCCTATCCCACTCCACTTTCCCACTTCCCTACCCCACACCCCTAACTCACTCCCCTCCCCAACTCCACTACCCCTCTCCACTCCACCATTCCCCTACCCCCCTCCCCTAGCCACCCTCCCCTAGCCACCCCGTCCCACACACCCCTCCCCCCACACCAGTCCACCTCTGCGCTCCCCTGCACCTCTTCACTGCCCTCCCCTACCACACTCCCATCCCCCACTACGCTCCCGCATTCCCCTACCTCAACTCCCCTACTCACACCCCTACCCACTCCCCAAAACCACTCCCCTTCCCCCTCCCCTTCCCCTCCCCTCCCCCACTCCCTTTTCCCACTCCCCTCCCCCACTCCCGTCCCCCACTCCCCTCCCCCACTCCCATCACAAACACCCCTACTCCACTCCCCTACTCTACTCCCCTCCCCCACACCCCTCCCCCACACCACTCCCCCACACCCCTCGTCAACTCCTCTCCCACACTCCCCTCCCCCACTCCCCTCCCTCACGTCCCTCCGCCACTCTCCTACCACACTCTACTCCCTCACTCACCTCCCCAACTCCCCTCCCCCGCTCCCCTCCCACACTAACCTCCCACACACCCCTCCCCACTCCCCTCCCCTCCGACACTCCCCTCCCCCTCTCTCCTCCGCCACTCTCCTCCTGAACACCCCTCCCCCACTTCCCTCCCCCACCTCCTGCCCCACTCCACTCTCCTCACCCATTCCCATCCTCCACTCCCCTCCCCCACTCCCGTACCACACTCCCCTCCCCCACTCCCCTACCCTACTCTCGTACCCCAATCCACTCCCCCACTCTCGTACCCCACTCCACTCCCCCACTCCCATACCTCACTCCCCTTCACAACTCCCCTACCCCGCTCCCCTACCCCTCTCCCCTACCCCGCTCCCCCACTCCGCTCCCCCACTCCGCACCCCCACTCCGCACCCCCACTCCGCGCCCCCACTCCCCACCCCCACTCCCCTCCCCCACTACCCTTCCCAACTCCACTACCCCACTCCCATCCCCCATTTCCCTCACCCACTCCCCTAGCCCACCCCCTCCCACACTCCCCTCCCCCCACTCCAGTCCACCTCTGCGCTTCCCTGCACCTCTTCACAGCCCTTCCCTACCACACTCCCATCCCCCACTACCCTCCCGCAGTCCCCTACCCCACTCCCCTACCGCACTCCCCTCAACATCTCCCCTATCCCACTCCCCGACCCCACTCCTCTTTCGCACTCCCCGGCCCCACTCCCCAGCCCCACGCCCCAGCCCCACTCCCCAAACCCCACTCCCCAAACCCCACTCCCCAAACCCCACTCCCCAAACCCCACTCCCGAAACCCCACTCCCCAAACCCCACTCCCCAAACCCCACACCCCCTTCCCCACACCCCCAACCGCACTCCCCCAACCCCACTACCCCAAACCCCACTCCCCAACCCCACTCCCCTCCCCCACTCCCACTCCCCTCCCCCACTCCCTGACACCACACCCGCAGCCCCACTCCCCTGCCCCACTCCCCTCACCCACTCCCTGACACCTCACCCGCTGCCCCAACCCCCTGACCCACTCCCCTGCTCCACTCCCCTGCCACACTCCCCTGCCCCACTCCACTGCCCCACTCCGCTACCCCACTCCACTACCCCACTCCGCTACCCCACTCTGCTACCCCACTCTGCTACCCCACTCCGCTACCCCACTCCGCTCCCCCACTCCCCTCCCCTACCGCTGTCCGCTCCCCAACTTTCCTAGCCCACTCCCCTCCCCTCCACCTCCTCACTGCCTTCTACTACCCAACTCTCCTAACTCACACACCTCCCCCACTCCACTCCCCAACTCCCATTCGCTCCACTCCCCTCCCCCACTCCACTCCCCTCTCCAAGCCCCCACTCACTGATGCCACTCCCCTACCCATTTCCTGTCCCCCACTCCCCTCCCTATTCCCTGTCCCCCAATCCCCTCCCTCACTCCCCTACCGCACTCACAAACCCCACTCCCCTCTCCCACTCCTTCACCCCACTCCCTTCCCCCTCTCCTCTCCGCTAATGCCCTTCCCCCTCCCCCTCCCCAACTCCCCTCCCCAACGCACCTCCCCCGCTCCCCTCCCCCACTCCCCTTCCCTCCACCTCCTCACTGCACTCCAGTACCCAGCTCCCCTACCCACACACCTCCACCATGCCCCTCCCTCATTCCCCTTCCCTCCAGCTCCTCCCAGCGCTCCCCTACCCAACTCCCCTATCCCACCCCCCTACCCCACTCCCCGAAACTACACCCCTCCCCCACTCCACACCCCCACTCCACACCCCCACTCCCCTTACCTCAACCACCTCACTGCGCTCCCCTACCCCACTCACCTCCCCTACTCCCCTTCCTTCTCCTCCTCACTGCCCTCCCCTACCCAACTCACCAACGCCACTGCCCTCCCCCACTCCCCACGCGACTCCCCTTCACTCCACCTCATCACTGCCCTCCCCTACCCAACTCCCCAATGCCACTGCCCTCCCCCACTCCCCTACGCGACTCCCCTTCACATCCACCTCCATCACTGCCCTCCCCTACCCCACACCGCTCCGCACTCCCCTCCTCACTTCCCTCCCCCACTCCCCTCCACATTCTCCTCCCTCACTCCCCACCCCATATCCCTACCTCTCTCCCCTCCCCCACTCCCCTCCCCCACTCCCCTCCCCCACTCCCCTCCACCACTCCCCTCCTCTCCCCAACTCCCCTATCCCACTCTCCTCCCACACTCCACACCCTCACTCACCTCCCCAGATCCCCACACCCGCTCCCCTCCCGCACTAACCTCCCCCACAACCCTCCCCACACCCCTCCCCCACTCCCCTCCCCCACTCCCCTCCCCCACTCCCCTACCCCTCTCCCCTCCCCCTCTCCCCTCCCCCACTCTCCCCTCCCCCACTCTCTTCCCCCTCTCTCCTCCCCCACTCTCCTCCCCCACTCCCATCCCCCACTCCCCTCCCCCACTCCCCTCCCCCACTCTCCTCCCCCACTCCGCTCCCCAACTCTCCTGCCTCACACACCTCCCCCACTCCCCTCCTCCACTCCCCTCATTCCACTCCCCTCCGCCACACCACTCGTCAACTCCCCTCCCCCACTCCCCTCGTCAACTCCCCTCCCCCACTCCCCTCCCACTCTCCCCTACCAGCTCCCCTCACCCGCCCCCTCCCCCACTCCCCTCCCCCACTCACTTCCCCCTCTCCCCTCCCTCTCTCTCCTCCCCCTCTCTCCTCCCCCACTCTCCCCTCCCCCACTCTCCTCCCCCACTCTCCCCTCCCCCACTCTCTCCTCCCCCACTCTCCCCTCCCCCACTCTCCTCTCCCCCACTCTCCCCTCCCCCACTCTCCTCCCCCTCTCCTCCCCCACTCTCCTACCCCACTCCCCTCCCCCACTCCCCTCCCCCACTCCGCTCCCCAACTCTCCTCCCTCACACACCTCCGCCACTCCCCTTCCCTCCACAACCCACCTCCCCTACCCCGCACACGTCACCCGCTCCACTTCCACACTCCCCTTCCCTCCACCTCCTCACTGCACTCCCCTATCCCACGCCCCTATCCCACTCCACATTCCCCTATCCCACTCCACATTCCCACTCCCCGACACGACTCCCATTACTCACTCCCCTCCCCAACTCCGCTACCCCACTCCCCTCCCCCATTCCCCTAACCCCTTCCCCTAGCACACCCCCTCCAACACTCCCCTCCCCCCTCTCCAGTCCACCTCTGCGCTTCCCTGCACCTCTTCACTGCCCTCCCCTATCACACTCCCATCCCCCACTACCCTCCCGCACTCCCATACGCCACTCCCCTACCGCACTCCACTCCCCCACTCCCCTCCCCCACACCCCTCTCACACTAACCTCCCCCACTCCCCTCCCAACTCCCCTCACCCACTCCCCTACCACACACCCCTACCCAACTCCGCTTACCTCCACCTCCTCACTG